>NC_143549.1:165278750-165586875 GCF_054136105.1 Typopeltis vanoorti | reverse complement strand
TCAGTCGATTATAAACAGAAAATTGAAAATGTTGTTTTAGTTTACTAAGTGTATTTTTTTTCTTCTACTATCTGAAATGAAATGCTTCAAAATTTTAATTTCATTGGATTTTTTTTTCTTTATCATTAATTGTAAACCATTAGGTGGCAATCTCAGTTTTAGCATACTCAATTTATGAAGTGAGTTTCTTAAATATTCATAATAATATTAACACTGTGTGAAGAGACGATGGGGAAATGCAATCTTACCACTGACTTCAGAGTTGGCTCTTTTTTGTTCGAGTTAACTTTTGCGAAGAGAGTGGAATTAATAGAACCTATGCATGCTGTTTATTGTGGATAAAATGTTATTGTTTGTTAATGTGGTTTTATGTTTTATATGGTATGGATTGCAACTTTTACTAGACTAAGATAAGATAATAAGACAACTTTCATGGTTCATGATCAATTTTTTGTAACAGTTTATATGTTTTAGATTATGTGGCAGTTTTTTTGGATCTTCAATTCAATCAATTAACCAATCAAACTTTATTATTCACACACACACACACACACACACACACACACACACACACACACACACACACACACACACACACACACACACACACACACACACACACACACACAAATACTTACAATATATACTTGCACACTAATCTGCATACAGGTATTTTGCTAACATATTTTTTTTAAAAAAAATTTTTTTGCACACAAATACATGCTGTATATACATTTACATTACATATGTATATGCATTACATACACATTTTTAAAAATTGTAACACTTTATTATGCCTCAGATAAATTACATACATACATACATACAATAATAATAGGTTTTATTTCTGGGAAAATTCCCATGTTACTCTTCGAAGTAAATATAAGTATTAATTTTATGTCTATTTAGCCTATTTTTGTTTAGGAGTGTCCCTTTTTCAGGCTTTCTACTCGGTTTTGGGGCAGTACTGAAGTTTTACATAATCGATAGATAGATACATGAAGAATATAAGAGGGAAAATTCACAGAATGAATGAATAAGGCTGTCTTCTTATTCAGCTGCATCCCGGAGTGTGGCGATTTACATTCATCTGCTATTTATTTAGGGAAGGGAGTATGACTGAAAGTAAGGAGGTTTTGGAAACACTAAAGACAGAAACCCCAAGCAGACATGACATAGCCTCCACATCCCCCACGAGCTCCGAAGACGACGCACTGTCGAAACTGCTCCCATCCCTAAACATATCCCATCATATCCTTCCTCTTCTCCAAAAAATTGTTCCTATTTTCACCTCCCCTCCCAAAGTATTCTCTGCCCACCTTAATAATTATTTATTTATTTATTTATGCTTATGGCTACATGAAAACTGGTAAGTGAAAAGTACAATCACAATTTCCAGAAAACAAATGATGAAAATCTTAACATATAAAAGTTCATTACATAAAAGGCACAACCTGTTTTCTAAGTCTTCCTTTTTTTTAATTATAAAGCAAAATAACTTGTCATGGCTGCATGTTCTCACAACACTTCACAACATAAAAGTAGCTGTATCCGAGGTTTAAGTAGAGAGCAGTTGTGTCTTGTGTGAGAAAACTTGATCCGTTAGAGGAGGACCATTTCACATTACATCATCATCTTCTAACATCAGGAGGAGTTCTGCTGATACTATGACGAGGACTATGTAATAATAATTACATAAGATGTAATTATTATTATAATTTATTATGTAATAAATTATTATTACATAAACCTTAATAATAATAATATATATATATATATATATACATAATATATATACATATATATATATATACATAATATATATACATATATATATAATTACATAAGATGTAATTATTATTACATAATAAATTATTATTACATAAACCTTAATATATATAATTACATAAGATGTAATTATTATTACATAATAAATTATTATTACATAAACCTTAATATATATATATATATATATATATATATATATATATATATATACATACATATATAAAACCAGGTTTTTTCAAAAAGATTCACATATCCCTTGCCTCACAATATTCACCCGCATTGCTCTACCCACACCGTTTCCCAAACCCCCTTCCTTTCACTCATACTCCCTTCTCTAAATAAACAGCAGATGAATGTATATCGCTACACGCCGGAATGCCGCTGAATAAGAAGACAGCTACCAGATTTTAAATATCCTAAAAAGGTATGTCCGAATTTTCCCTCTTATATTCTTCATATATCTATCTATGTAAAACTTCAATAATGTCCCAAAACTGAGTAGAAAGCCAATGACATCATGAAAAAGGGGCACTCCTAAACAAAATAGACTAAATAGCCATAGAATCAATATAATCATAATAATAAGTTTTGCAATTACAATTAAAATATTATATTATCTGTTTCGTACAAATATACTATTTACATAATATTTTTAATAATAATAATGTTTTCATTACATTATATTTTCATGTTACACAGTAATATTATTATGCTATTACATTTTAGGATTAGTTGATAATACAATTACATATACTGTATATCCATACACATTTACATTTCATAACTGTACCTTATATATGCATATACATATAGCAAGTACCTTAAATATATTATTCTTTTATTCATATTTTTCGAAGCCAATGTGTTGCTTATATGAAGATGTTTTAGGTGCCATTCGAGTACTAACAGTTTTTTTGTATGACTACTATATATCAGGCAGTCATTAATAGTAATAATAATAATAATAATAAATAGCCTATTGACGGTACTCATTTACTATAGGCTTACAGACTTTCGTGAGTTAGATTCCTCAAATAATAATAATAATAACAATAATAAACAAATAAAAGTCAAAAATAATTTTTAGAATAATTTTACGAATATTAAAAGCAAATACTCACAGTAAAGTGTGTTCGTCCAAAAATCTTAAAATGTTATTTATTAATCTCACAGTGTTGTAATATTGGTGTATATTCAATGTACAAATACTCACAGCGGCAAAATTTCCAATATTTATATAGAAATTTCTTCTTTAATTTAGCTTATTATATTTTCTGTATGTATTATACACATATATTATGACAGTTCATCCAATATTTTCGACATTTATTGGTAATATGGTACTCTAGTAGTAAAAAAAAAAAACGAAGAAATGTTCAAAAAAAATGTTTAGATATTGTATTTACATTGTACACATATGAGAGCAACTTCGTTTGCGTCGCTTTAGGCATTATAACTAGGTATCAATCAGGATCTGTCATATTACTACTTGGATGGCGTATGCAAAATATTTCTACATCTCATCAACAGGATCAACTTCAGGTATTTTCTGTCTTTCATAATGAAAAATAGAACAGTTAACTGGATTATCTGATTATGTGACTCAAGTCGGGAATATTTCTTTCTCTTAGCATATACAATTTATATCTGAATAAATTTTACAGAATTTGTTATAAAGAATTGTGAATTTTCAGTTATGTAACAAAAAATAAATTTATCTCTATTTTTTAAATTCCAGTTATTATGCAAATATAAAAACTCGAATAAAAATAGAGTTAATATACAAAAAATCATTCGCTCCAAAAATTTAAGTAAATTAGTTTACTAAAGATAAATGTGTTAAAGAAACCAGATAAGTATTTCTTCGTCAGTACTCAAATAATGTCCAACTTCCTCCTCATAACAAAAAAAAAAAAAAAAAAAAAAAAAAAAGGCGGAAGTGTGGATTTACCACCGTTAATCCAATCCAGGAAATGTTAGCCACCCACAAGTTTCCTTACGGAGAGTTTCATTAAATCTGATTAGATTTATGCCGAAAAGGCTTTAGTCTCATTAGTCACTCAAACTTCATCCACACCGTTTGGCTTCCGTCCCACCCTCCCGTACAAGATCTTGACCTGCTTCGTGTGCTGCCTGGACACTGAATAACTTCTCTTAATTCGGAAAGTGAAATTGTGGTGGTGGCACCTCCACTTTTCGCTGCTGTCCGCATACTCCGATGAAAGCACTTAATAAACAAGTTGATAAACAAGGTGGTTTTCTATCTTTGTTATTCGTACCTGCCGATCACACTCGGAGCTACTAAGCATTGAGGTGCGAGTTTATCAGTTACGGTCAGGCAAGGTCGTGTTTGAAATAACTCTGTTTTTGATCCTCTCGAAAGTGGGGGCGTGGAAAGTGGCTGGCGTTTATTTTTGTTCTTTGGTTGAAACAATTCAAGAAACTTACCGATTTCGAAGCCAGCTTTAAAGAGTAAGTCTGAAGATTGATATGACAAAATTTCCCATGAGGCTGTTGGCGCTAATTTTACCAATGCTGGGGACGAGAATATTTCTTGCAGCTAATCTCATTTAGTCAAATTGGACGTCGTTTATCAGGAATTAAGTACGAGGTATAAGACAAATGTCATATGCTTTATTACGTGTTTAACTCGGATTCAATTCACAAAGCTTGGAAAACGTTCTTTGAATCCGAAAGGAATTTGGACCCAGATATTTTCAGCAGGAGATCACGTGTTGTTTTATTGGCTGAGTTCCCCTCCCCAACACATACAGACAGAGTTAGGGAGAGAACGACGAAGGGAATAGTAATAATAATAATAAAAACTACGATCAAAATGAATCAAAGAAAGGGAAAAAGAAATTAAAAAAAAGTTAAAATATAAAAAGATAAAAATTGACAAAATGAGTAACGGTGATTCATATGCAAATATTAGCAATAAAGCCCTAAATGTTCCTAATGATGTGCGTGTGACACACATATACAGCTCAGTGAGCAGCTGACTTCGCCCTTTTCACTGAAGTGACCAGCCGAAAGAGAGTCTAATTAAAAGTCTCTCCAATACATGCATGCATGCAGACATCTCGCACAGTCCGTTAAATATCCCGGACCAATTTAAGTGAGATAAGCACAAGGTAGAGCAGGAAGAAAAGTCAATAAAATGTCCTTGGAATTGAGATGGTAACGTCTCATGCTTATAGAGGGCATACAAGACGTCCTTGGTGAGTTGTTATGGTGCAAATATTTTTGTGCCACACCTCGACAAATGTATCGTGACTGCTGACATTATTGGGTTGATGGGAATGGCTGACGTCACTCATCACGCCCAAACCTAACTGCAGTACGAACAAGGGATCACCACCGGCTCACACTTCACATGAGCTAAATATGAATATTGAATCAGGAATTTTTTTTGTTGCTCTCAAAAAACCTCTGGGAGGTTTTTATTTATTTAATGCGTTAGAAAAGTTTTAATTTAAAAAGTGAAAATGAATAAAAAGATAAAAATATGGAATTAAACATTGGTATGAATAATAATAATAATAATAATAATAATAATAATAATAATAATAATAATAATAATAATAATAATAAAGATTCAGTTATTTCTTCAGCTATCTGCAAAAATTAATCTTTGCTCACATCAATCGATATTTCTTCGGTTAAACCATTAACTGACACCTTCTGTTTTTTCTGTTTGACATCAATGCAAGTAAAAGACGTTAAATTAGGTGCTACACAAACCAGTCCGAGAATAGCACTAAAAATATATTTTTATTAAAAACAGGTGCCAAAAAAAGAAAAAAAAAAGAAAAGAAAACCAGAACTCCACAGTTTACAGGGGATGCTCCTGTTAGATAAAAACAAAGAACACACGGTGCAGCGAGGCCTGGTGTCGGCTGGTGTTCTAGCCGAACAACAATGCACAGCTCCAACTGTCCAACCAACAATCAATGTTTTGTATGCTTTTGTATTGTTTCTACCCATTGAATGTCTGTTGATATGCGGCATACAAAAACTTGCTTATTTTAGTAGTTCCTGAGCGAAGCTATCTGATGAATATGTCATTACCGCATCTCTCTTTTATAATGTGCGCTTCCGGCAGCTGGGGTTCCTGGTTTAGCTTCCGTCTTTTAGAGGAACCTTTTTTTTTTTTTGTTCTTAGATGTTAAACTTAAGTACAAGTTAGGAACGTCATTTGCGAGATGGTTATAAAAAATGTCAAAAACATTCTCTACTCTCTGAGCTTTGACTTTAATCATTAAAAACAGTAAAAATAAAGATACATTAAAATTCCTTTATGTGTTTTGAAGAGAGCTATTAAGAGTCTGTGGTCCTTCCTTGAAAAACAAACTTAGAGGAAAGACTTACAACTGAACAGTTAAAAAAAGCAGAGAAGAACAACAAACATTTGATTTTCTTGTAAGACGCAGGTAGATTTAGTTTCTTAAAGAGATGAGTCAAAAACGAAATCAGGTGCCATGCGACAAATCTTTAATTTTGTTAAATAATTTAATTACCCTACGCCCCCCCCCCCTCTTATTCAAGAAGAAAAATTATTGAGGTAACTGGAAGAGCAATGTATTGGAAAGTGGGTTAAACGTATGCAATATATTCAACGGAAGTTAAAAGGAATAGAGGAAAAAAATAACAGAAAAATATGCGAGGTTTTCTTCCGTAGTAGCTTTGTTCTTAAATTAGCACCAAATAATCGTTTACATCCAAGGCGTACTTAATGACAAAACTAGGCGTTCTTTCATTCTCATTACAATAAAATGTATTTCACGATATCTCAAATGAAGTCCATACCAACACATAACTCAGATCAACAGGATTTTGCTTAGAAGTAGAAACTAAGTTTTGAATATTGACAAAATTCCATAAAGAAAAATAACTGTAAAAGAACTCTAACGACATTTCCGTCCTTTTAAATCCAAACGAAGACAAACATTACATGTTGGAGCAAATATTTGTATCAATCGTCAACTACACTTAAATCTCTTTAGTCTTTTTAATCCAAGTAATACGAAGATAATAATCTGGTATAGCAGTGTTATTATTATCACACACATATATAGCATATGATGATGAGGCCGTGAGGCCCCTTTAACGGGGAAGTACGGCACCATCTCAATCCCCACAAATTTTATCCCGGTTCGGGACCGGCATAGCTGATGAATCAGGCCTATGACTGGGGCTCAAGTATTACTGACTGTAATCGGTGTTTGTTCACGGGGCCGGTTTGCCTGCTTGGGGGAGGAAAACCCCAGATAAACTGGGAGAAAAACTCTGCTGTCCACGCCCAAGACCGGCTAACTTGGCTATGGCTGAGGAAGATCTTTAAGCTCCTCACGTCGGCGACGAGAATCGAGCCCAGGACACTCCTTCCCCAGGGATATGGTTGCGAAGCGCATAGCCACTAAGCTAACTGCGCGGACATTATTATCGCAGTAATAGTTAATATATAGTAATAGATAATAATAGTTTCAACTATTATTATCACAGCAATAGTTGAAATCAAAGCTACAATAAAACTACAATTTTTTGACATTTTTAATTTTGTAACATTTCGTAACTCTCTTGCCTAATTTTACAAACAGCAAGTAAACCAAAAAAGACAAAAATTAAATGAATTTTATTATATCTTCTAAATACCAAATTTCATCGAAATTCGTCAAGCCACTGGAAACTTATTACATGCGCATTATACTACGTATAAACCACAGTTTTCTTCTGTCACCAAAATATCACACTTAAAATGCACTTATCCCATAGGGAACAACTATGTCACCTTTCCTAAGGGTGACATGCTAATCCGGAAGTTACTGAGTTGTCACCACAGTTAGAAAAAGTTCTAGAACACTTTAAGTTGTCAGTTTAAGTATTGACTGTTCCATAAAGTTGCATTGCCAAAGGGTTGTTGCGACATATAAAAGGTCATAGCGCAAATAACACGAAAGCACTGATTTAAAGTATTCACGAATCGAGAAGGAATAAAATTTGTAATTTATAAGATTTTGAAGGTGATACAGTTATGTCGATCCATTATAGATGGTTTCAGTATTCTATGAATAACAAGAATAATCCGAATGCTGGGGAAAAAAAGAACCTTGCGAAATGCTCAGAGCCGAAAACATTAATTGTCGCCTGAGTCCAAAAAAATATTAAACGGAAATCATATAAGCGCACTGCAGCGTCACAGTAGTCCAAATGCCTTTTCCCAACAAATCCAGTCAAGAACTCAATACATCCGCCAAGACTATTAGTCTAACTTTTATAGTTTTTTTTAAACATTTTTTATGATCATGCTATAAGTGGAATATGGACTCATTAGAAAGGGCAACTCTTTTCCATTCCTCCAGTTTTGTAGAAAAATAGAAAAAGGGTCTCCTGTGACAGAAGTGGTGCATAACAAGGCGATCTGTTGTTCATAGTCAAATCGACTAACCTGATGAGGTCTCCGCTAACTGCTATAGTGACATATTATTTAGGAAAGTGTAACACGTCATGACCTCGCACGTCAATTAACATTTTCCGACTGTATGCGTTTCTCTAATTTATTTGTTTTGTTGCCTATATGAGCACACGTGCTAAACCCTTGACGCTGTTGTTCATGAAATTCCGATCAGATCTGCTAATTGTGCAATGCTATAATTTACTGTTATGAAACGAATGATTATATCATGTTTGAAATCTATCATATCATAATAGATTTTATTACTCTATTGCTCGATTTGTGCTACAGTCTTTTAGACGTTACGATAAACGATGGCCAAGCTGAAAATAAGCTCCATAAGGTATCTTTTTCTCTGGACAGACTTTTTCTCCTCTCCCATCCTCCCCGCGATATCAATTAGATTGTTGCTGCTCAAAATGCCTCAACGACCAACGCCCACAAATAAGGTGAGTCCTGGGACTGTCACGCTCTTTTGTCCCTTTCCACTGTTCCACATTAAAGAAATAGCATTTCTAAAGAAAGCATGCGTCATCTTATGCAATCTGGGCTTATGAAAACTGCCTACAGTTGATATTCCACCAAACTTAACGGCTTTCTGATAGCCATTGATCCTACAGGTAACCCTGTTTCTTCAACGCTGTAGTTCTGCAATGGTGGCAATTCAGCCATGGATCAGAAACATTTCAATTGGTGAATGACGCTGTATTTTGTAAATGGTGACTCTGGGGGTGAATTTTAGCATTATCTTTGCTCTGTGATCGAATTATCCCTTTGCCTAGTAGAAGACAGTACTTATCAATTTAATTATACTTACCTCTGGTAGGATAAGTGTTCACTATCATGAAGATCTGGGATAAGCCATGACATTGCAAATGCGAAGATGAAAGTACAATATGTTCGTCTCATTCTCTTGTGGAAACTTTGGCTAAACAATGTAAATTTTCAGTTTTGTCTTTTCTCTGTTAGAAAAAAAAACTAATTGTATCCTCTCGGTTAAAACAGTTATCTAGTTAAGAATATCAAGAACATGGTGTCTTCAGTCTCAATAGTAAGAACTGTTTCTTTTATTTTCTATGAGGTTACACTCTCTCTCTCTCTCTCTCTCTCTCTCTCTCTCTTGTTATCTAAGGAACAATACAACAGAGAAAAGAACCTGCCTGTCTTTAACTTTCATGACTAATGCTTTAAACTGCAATACTAACCTGAAAAGGAAAAAAAAAAGATAGCATATAACCGATAGCAAACCTGTTTTTGCCTCTTAGGGAAGGAAGGTTACTACAAACATCATCAATGAGTTGGAAATCCTGCGGGAAAATTCCAGCAATAAGGAAAAGGTGGTGAAATATTGACAAGAGAAATTAAAGTTCAGTTTGGAAACACGTTGTGAGAGAGAGAGAGAGAGAGAGAGAGAGGTTTGTGTGTGTGTGTGTGTGTGTGTGTGTGTGTGTGTGTGTGTGTGTGTGTGTGTGTGTGTGTGTGTGTGTGTGTGTGTGTGTGTGTGTGTGTGTGTGTGTGGTGTACATATATGTAGTAATAATGATAAGTTAGCATGCACTACTTCTGTCAAGCAACACACGGCTGCTAACACAGTAGAGTGAGATTCTCGAGGCATAATTTTTTTTGCCTTTAAGTTATCTTCAGAAGAAGAAGAATTGAACAAATCGGTTGTTCTAATATTTTACTTGAGAACAAATGTGATCTCGTCAGGCTATACTTACTGGAAAAATAAATCCTCAATAATGATTTATCTTACTAATCCCATGAGTTATGCTCGCTGTTCAAGTACGGACATCAGGCATTCGTTACTCGCAAAAATTTTCTTTTTTTCCCTACACTTATTCAGCGGGGGTGGGTAGCGAGAAAAATAATAAACTGCGATATCTGTAATATATGTAGTAAAAGAATGAGAAGACTTCAATGTGATGGAGAATGCAACAGAGTGGGCCTGGTTTGTTTGGAATTACGACTGAGGCAATTAAAGCTACGAGTTCGATGTTTTACGTCTGGTAATTGCTTGTTCTTACTGGCTTGTTTGCCTTCCCTCTTCTGTGAATTGAAAACAACAGCAGTTTTTGAATTTAAAACACGTTCACCTTCCACATGAGACTAGCTAACTCATTTCATATGAAAGATAATAAAAATCACTTTAAATTCGCCCTTTCCTAATGCATGCATAAAATTTTTACTAATCTGTTTCATGGTTTTTTAGAATGTGAGTGAAATGAGTTTTTGATTTTTTTTTTTCAGTGTGTGGAAAGACTTCTTACATACAGCCTGACAACTATGAAAAACTTAAGACACCCTACCATGTGTTCCATTTTTTGCCACACCCTCGATTAATATGAAAGGAGCACTATGTCTTTATCTGAACTCAACCCTGTTAATGCTTATGCCTTTAACATTTCTGGGTCAACACAATAAATCACTTAAAGGGAATTCCGAATTGTAACTTCAAGCACTCCATCCTCTTGATAGCTATCTTTCATTTTATTTATTTATTTATTTTCTGTGAGACTGAGTCATTGGCAAAAAATACTTCGGAGAAACCCACAGTATAAATCATATGCGCGCATACTTCGCAATGAGATTCGAGTTTCAATCGACCTTCACTTTAATAATTGAATAACACCGAAGTTAATTGCACGTTCCTAAATACAGAAGTGATGTGTCACGAAAGTACGTAATTACTACATAAGTCAATTTATGTAGAAAATACTACATAAATTGCCTAAAAATACTCCTGCTATTCGCTCAATACTTTTTAAGATTTTCCTCCCTTTGCATTCACTATTATTACAAAGCTTGCACGTAATAAAGAGTGGCCTACTTGATCGACAGTGGGTGCCCTCCTTTTGGTCAGTGGTTTGAAATGAAAAATGGTAAAGCTTGGGCTCCCGTCGTTTATGACTTGGTTAAAGTCATAAACTCAGTTAAATCTTTTGTTCAACATAAGGAACTGTTCGGATATAAATAACCAGCTAGTGATACATTTCATAGAATTAAGAATTCATAAAGAGAAGAAAAAAATAATAATAAAGAGCCGTTACAAAAATCCCATAATATAAATCGTATTGTGGGTTTTTTTGCGTCGTCCTCATTCATGAAATGTTGTAAAGCTATAGTACGTCATACTTCTCTGTGCAGGCAAAGGTTAGAATAAAATAGGAACCGAATACTGGAAGGCAAATATTGATTTTTATACCAATTCAGATCTTCTCTCTCTCTCTCTCTCTCTCTCTCTCTTTCTCTCTCTCTCTCTCTCTCTCTCTCTCTCTCTCTCTCTCTCTCTCTCCCTCTCTCTCTCTCTCTTAAGAAAGATCTTTTTAACAAAAAGATAATCAGAATCATCCACCACACAGATGTATCGGTGTTTTTTTCGTTTAATGCAACAGAAAAATCGAGATCCTTTATCTTCAAAAACTTTTTCATTCACTTTGATGCAATGATCATACGCAACTGTTTATCTTTAAGATTATATGAGATGGAAGATATTTTTAGTTTGGAACTTTTTAATTTAAAAATAAGAAGTCTGATTCTGAGATACTGTATGTTAGGTTTCTAAAAAAAAACCATTAAGCATCTTGTCCAAATTAAAAAAAAAAAAAGATGAAGTAAAGCCAATTTCCCTTTCCGATCTTTCTTCTAATTCCTAGCTTTCTCTATTACAATAATCTTACATGGAAATTATACATAAGAATACATTACTTCATATGAAAACAATTCTATATTACAATACTATGGAGGTTTCTTTTAGCATGCAAAGAACAAAACACTTTCTGTTAAGAATGAGAGGATCAATTGCAGTGTAACACTTGGTGCAGCTACATGAAACTGATAATCCTCGAAAACTGCAGATAGAAATCTGCCATTTGGTTTTGAGATTTCTATGGCGGTGTTGATTGCACAAACTTCTCGAGTGTATAATGAAGTTCAAAGTGCGATCATTTATTAAATTCGCCGTCTTTTGTTGCCATTCTACGAGCATCAAAAACCAAAAACCTGTCCAAACCTCTCTCTCTCTCTCTCTCTCTCTCTCTCTCTCTCTCCTCTCTCTCTCTCTCTCTCTCTCTCTCTCTCTGGCTTCTGTCTTCTCGGCAGTCGAACCCGCATAATAACCGTTTGTGAGTAAAGGTCGTAAATTGGAATCCTTCCTCCATCCTCCTTCCGTGTGTGAATCTTAAACGTTCAAGTTTATCATCTATCCACTGTCCATTTACGTTACCTTTTTAATGAACTATACTATTTAAGTGTAATAAAATTTGGCTACAATCTGACAAATGTAGTATCACATAGAACTGCATTTGTCATATTGTAGCAAAGTTTTATTACTTAAATTGAATAGCTTACAATTATGGTTTCGTGAAGTTGTTCAGTATTATGTCGCAACGATTAAAATGGTGTATTATGTCATTTAATCGTATTGCTGTTCTCGGGATGGTTTGTTTTTGCGAGAGAAAAGAAAAACCAGAATTTTCGACAGCGAAAAAAACCGTCACCCTCATTTAAACATCTGGACCAGAAGGAAGGCAAGTAATTGTACTGCCTGTCTGTAAAACAATGCGATGTAGTGAAGTGTGTTCCCATGCTTAATAACAGTTCAAATTAGAGACAAAATGCAAAGACCAGCGTTTTTAAAGCTAGATCGTTTTTCTTTTCTTTTTTTTTCGTGTCGGAATCCATAATGCAATGTACCATTGAAGCATTTCTCTGTTCCCTTTTGAAGTTGTCCACTTGATCATGTCTTATAGAAAGTTGGTAGAGATTTTCTTCTCATAACACTGATTAAAAAAATCATAAAATAAATATCCCATAGCTTAAGTCGGTGTGGATATTAATAAGACATCTAAAATGAGGCTAATTTCTGCTTTTTAAGTTATCTGAATCTATTATCGTTCAAATACCCTTTAGGAATTTAAGAAGTACCTTTTAAGGGTAGCGTTATCTTTATAGTTGGCCATTAGTAAATCGACTGCTAACTTTAAGGCATTTTGATATCAGGCAAACTGAATTTAATATCTTTTTTCCTCTTTATTAAGGTAAAATAGTCAAAACCGTGGAAAATTAAGGAAATAAGACTTTAGTTCCTTTTCTCTTCCTCTAAAAGTAAACAAACAAACAAATAAATAAACGTTGTCGTTATATCCTAAAAATGAGGAACATACAAACTCGTTTTTTATTTTATTCTCCAGAAATTACTTTGAGAATGGTTAATTGAACTCATTCCTTTTTTTAAGCGGCAGAATTTAAACTGATAAAGAAGGGAACCCATTTCATGACACATTTAAGACATCTAAACGAGGGCTGATTCGCCCCAGGAATCTTACATCAACCAGTTTCAGAAATGATCTCTTAAAGCAAAATGCTAAGTTTAATAAAGCCGCCACCAGGGGGAGCTTTTGCTAAGTCACTCATGCACTTCACAATTTACATTGCTTTCTACCGTGAACCAAAATTGAATTCGGCCTACGAATTGTGTAATTATTAATTTGGCACGTATCTCTCCTTCCTATATAGAACACAATGTACAGCTTGCTTCGGGCGCAAGAAATCAGGTTCAAAAACGCCATCTGTATTGTTTTCTAGAGGTCATTCACATAAACAGTGTAGAAATACTATCAGTTGTTTTCTCTTTTTTCTTCTTCTTCTTCTCCCTTAGTGTTATAAAGTTAAAACGTTGCGATGACAATATCGTCATCTGACCGATAAAAGTTTTCCCCTGAGCGCACTTAACCTGCACGAGCTCATAGACCACATCCGTTAGCTACGAGAGCCTGCCCGTCAATGTCGTATGTTAAACGGGAGCACGAGCGCTACAGGTAGAGCTCACGCGGAACAAGAATGCCCGATTAAAGTAGAACTTACGACATGCTTGGTGAAATTTTTTTTCCTCCACCAGATCTACCTGCCCCCTGGTGGACGTTTTATATAGAGACAACACCGGTAATTTAGTTCAGTATACCCGACGAATTGTGAAGCGTTCTGGTCAGTGGATTTTTCGACTGCTCGAAAGATATAGGACAGCATGGACTTTTGGTGTTTGTTTGCTTGGCTACTTACGGGAACACTATGGATACAAACTGCCTATGGTGGACCGTGGAACGAGATGCACTCAAATTTCGGTCCCTATCCTTTTGGGAGCGAAATGTTCGAACAAATTCACGAAGGACCTTGGGAGAATGCGGGGGATGGATATTATTATCATGATGCTATGACAGGGGTTAGTAGAAAAGTAGCTGTCAGGAATACTCGGGTATATTATGTTGCTGCTGAAGAAGTGTACTGGGATTTCGCTCCCGAAGGCAATTTGTATCCTCAATTTGACAAGTAAGCTTCTCAATTTCTTCACTTTTTATCATTAAATTGGTTTAAAATTTTTACTGTACACTCTAATGTGTATTTTAGTAGTTAATAAATTTACAGAGCAATATTATCTCCTTTTTTATGTCTTGATGGAGTAATTTAGAGAGCAAACTGTTAATTTAAGGAAATGCAAATTCGTATGGATGTCATTATTAATAAAAGCTAAGTACTTTAAAAAAAATAATAATCAGTTTGTATAGTTAGTACATATGATTAGCCTAACTATACCCCTATAACAGCGCATTCCATTTGCCACTGAATAAATCTGTTCTGTTTCGCCTTTTTAAGCTATTAATATAAATCAGTAATTTAAAAAAAAAACTTATGAAAGGAAATGAAACTTTTAGTTAGATAATATTCTGAATAGAAAGGAGAGAGAGAGAGAGAGAGAGAGAGAGAAAATTTGTTCATCTTGCATATATTCCCAACATTATCGTCTGTAAACGTTTAGAGTAAATATTTTTGCATTGTTTTAAAAAACGAACTGAAAATGACATAGTTTGCTTGTAGCGCCCTCTGCGCAGTGTGTGCATTGATCCGTGTACTAAAAAAATTATTATATAAAGTGAACGTCTTAACAAACTATGAACGCTAATGATGTACTGAAATTTAAGACGATTTAGAAATAATAAAAAGTTGAAATAGTTTACTTGAAATGAATCAATTTAAAATATACATGATACATATTTTTTTACGGTCTCGTTATTTATTATCCTGTATACATGCTGCTTTGGAAAATTGCTGGAGCAATCCTTAAAAAAGCATGGTAAAGAAATAGAAAATTTTATATGCTACAGATAGGTGAAAGGAAAAAAAATATAGTTTTTAATTCTTAATATCCAAGTAATATATCTTTATTAACAAAATTAATTCATTGATATGCATATTAAAGAAATATAAAAATTAAAATTATTTCTTTGCTATTGAGGATTAAAAAATTGTCCCTCCTAAAGGAGAGACAATTTTTTAATCCTTAATAGCAAAGAAATACATTTTTAACAAGGAAATTAATAAAGTGATACACATTTTTAATTAAATTCAATAACTTATAATATCGATGACTAAACAGAAACAAATTTGTCCCATTTCTCTCTGCCTGAGGAACTAGAAAGGAGGAAAAACTGTCTCACTTATACCTATCGGTGACGAAGAGATGCTTTCCTGCCGAAGCCGTCTGTCACACTAGGCAGCTGCGGCATCGCTCATAACAAGGGCAGAGATTGGAGGTCGTCTGGCCACATACCCCAAGGTAACACGTGCAATACAGCAGCAGCAGCGGTGTTTACTAGCTCAGCGTCTGCTGCTGTGTTTAAAGATACTAACATCCGGCTTGCAGATAATTTGTTTTAACTTGTTTAAGACACCGTTCTTGAAGCTTGGCCGTACAATGTGCCATTGTGCGATGTAAAGCTACGTAATGCCTCGTAAAGAAAGAAACAGAAACAATACAAACGACAACATACTAATGAGGTGTTTGTGGAGAGATTTATAAAGTTTTAAACTTAATCGTTCTTTCTCCTTTTCTTTTTTCTTCTTTCTGTCTCCTTTTTAAGGAAGAATAGTTGTTTACAGTTTCTTTATTTCCAAAGTAGGTCGTCTTTTATATTTAAAGAATAAATATGATATATACAGTGAATTTTCGCGTGATAAATACTTTTGTTGCTATCTGAGTATTTACTCTAACAGTTTAACTCGTTTCATGGATCGGGTTTATCATAAGACATTGGACAACACCAACTCCGTTTGCGGTTGTAACAGCGAAGGTATTGCCCATGTATACTTTAATGAAGTTTACCGTATACTCTCTGACGTCTAAATTCATTTCTGCTCGTTCAAAACACCTGCAAAGGTCAATTATTTATTAATATAGCCAGTCTGTGTTATTGCCATATCACCTTTTTAAAGCGACTTCTGCTGACATCGCCGTAACGAGAGCTAGCAGAACAAATCGTCATTTAAAAGCCACTATTGCATATCTGTTTATTACTTGACTTAATGATCGCTTAAACACTGTCCAGAAATGTCTTCCGCTTTTTCATATAGGCATTCTGTTTCAGGATTAGTCGCTTGGATAACACTCGGAACTAGCGACTCGTAGAAGTAGTTCAACTTGGTTCTAGAAGAGATAGGAACAGAGAAAATTTTATTACTGTTGCCTAGTTTTAAACTTTCGCTGTTGCGTTAAATGTTGTAAATAGCTAAAGTCTGTTTAAATGGAATGAAATGGCAAATTAAATAACTAACAAAATATGCTATTCAAAACTGGCTGCAATTAACATGTTTTTTATAGATAAGATGAAAAAGGGAGAAAATGCAGTGAAATACCTAAATTATTCATACAATTTAACTACTTAATGTGAATTTTCTGTTAGAAAATATTTGATAAATACTGCGTTTATATTACTGTAGATATAGAAAATTTAATGCTTATATATGGGCTCTTAATTATTATAGTTTATTTTAATTTTCGTTTTATCAGAAGTAAATTCTCAGACAAAGTATAGCCCCTATTTGAAATCGTATTTTTTTTTGTTTACAAATTACTTTTATATAAAAAAATTTAACTTTTTATGTAAGAAAAAGGAATTTGTCGGGAATAAACATATTCAGAAATAAAGTTGAATTGAATTCAATTTCTATTTAACCTGAAAATAAATCAGCATAAAATTAGGTACTATTGTGTGTTCCATTTCGTGATCATTCACAAAAATCACTAAGATCGAATCACAGGAGTAGCTATTCGCAATGTTCTTTACATTATGGTTAACTTTTTAAAAAGTTTGGAAATATAATTACTTAGATGATAATAACTTTGTCTGACTACGTTCAATAAAGTTTGTTATTTTTGCATAGACTGAAGTTTTTTCCCCCTTTTGGATCAAATGCACATCGCGAATTTGCGCTTTCATCTTATTAAAAGCAAGGATTTCATAAGCTGTATTCTGCAATAGTTTGCAACCACTACGTCTTTTGACCAGTTGACCAGTCTTAGGCAGTGGCGGTGTTTTACTCTTTGATTTTTCTTCCATAAAATAGAAAACTGGTCAATGGCAGGCAAATAGATCTCAGAATTGATAATATACAATGCAAATACACCTCGTATTTAACATATTTTACCATGATGATTCGCTGTTGATTTTCTAAATTTTCTAGCAAATAATCATACGAATGTGCGATGCAATGTTCCAAATAAATGAATTGATTTTTTGATAAATGGATTACCCCAGTCAGCTACACAAAAAGAATATTCACTCTAAAATATTAAAATAAAATAATAAATTTATTATTATTATCATTATTATTATTATTGTTATTATTATATAAATAATAAGAGTGAATAAATCTGATTGAAGTTTATTAAACTGTTAAGAAGTTAAATAAATTGAATAATAAAAATATTTCTATATTTTATCAGTAATGGTGTATACTAAAGAGTTCTTTAACTGTTATTTTTTATGAATGTCAGTAAATAAATAAATAATCAAAGTCAGTAAATAAATAAACGATTAGTTCTAACTTTTAGAAATAAATACGTAGCCGGTCTCCACCATTCAATGAGGGCGGTTGAATGCATTCCTACTAAAGTAGAAAAGGTAACAAGAGTAAGTACAAGTGACGCCATCTTGCATTCCTCATTCTAACTACTAATATTACCGTATGTTTATCGTGTGTTCTCCAGTCGATTAAGTTTTCCTAAGTTCCAAAGTTAAAATTTCGAATTTCTTCCGTGACTAAAAAAAAAAAAATTAAAAAAAAAAAGCCTGGAAACGTTCCTTTAGTTAGTAGATTGATAGAATCTGAGGTCAAAGGTAAATTATTAGGTCAAAAGGACTTTCTGTTGACCTAGCATCATGAGTGTTATCACGATACTATATATAGCTATGCTAATTTATATTAATTTAATATATTTAATGCAAACTTAATTAAGTTCATATATGCGCAATCTAAATCCAGCTACATTATGTATCCAATTGAAGCTTACATAACGATTTACTTAAGTTTAAAGCAAGCATAATCGCTTAATTTAGCTCGAAGTTTAAGCATTTTTAATATTAAGTTGGGCTGTGACACTTAATAATTATCAAGTTAAACTTGCATGTTTCTAATCCAGGTTGGAAAGACCTCAGTTCGAATTCCGCCTAGGACACAATGACCTTTTATTAGGGCTTTTCAACTGAAGGTGAGTTATCTGATCTCATATGGAGGTGGAGGATTTCTACCGGAAACTTTGGTTTTTCATCCTATTATTAGCAAACGGCCAGGATACATACTTAAATTTGCATACAACGAATTCTTATAGATATACGGCTATCTTATCTGGAATTATGGTTACGGAATTGAAGGATACCTTGAAAGGTCGTTGGCGCTTAAGTGCCTGTTATAACCATTGATGATTATGAGGAGGAGGAGGAACTTAACTGGAGAAAACCAACTACGCAAAGTTTTTTTGCATGATTTTCTTTTAAAAAACAGGTGGGAATAAATCAGATCATATATTAAGATTTCTCTGTGATTAAATATGATAATTATATATGTACTTCATAAGTATAGACGTATGATTAAAAACTATCGAATTCTCCACTGCCATTATGATGTGTTCACTACGCAGTGATTTACAACTAAAATATTTTCAGGAAAAAAAAAAAACTAGATCACCTTAAAATGGTGAACTTCGTGTATTTGCATATTTGACCACATGCGTTTTCTACAACCAGAAGTATAGTCACAATAAGCGAAATTGGAGAGCCATTAATCTAAACAGAGCCACTAATTCTCAGTTAGTTTGCATCCCTATACAAATACAGGTTAAGCGTACAACTTTCGTAGTGTACATTCATTGGCTGAGTGGATAACATCTTCTCTTTCCACCCATTAGGATTGAGTTCAAATCCAACTACCAGCATGGATTAAGATCCATGTTTACAATTGTAGATGATAGATGAATTTCATCATCTGATAGAAAACCACCACCGTGTTTATTGGAGGCCGGAAAAAAAAATTCTCAGAAATCCTGTTCGATTCTCTTGAACAGGATTTCTGTAACCATTAGTCCACTCACTAAGTGGTACAAAATGTGCGATTTCGTAACGGAATTCACATTTCATTTTTTTTTTCTTTCCTATTTTCCAGGAATTATTTCAAGTTAATTAAGTAAATTATGACATGCACTGGTCGTAATTTAATGGTTTAAATGGAACTAAAAGCATAGGAGTATTTTGCATATATTCTCCCTTAATTTGCATGCAACTCACTCGAAAAATAGTTCCATAATCTAACTTAATGAAGCCTCTACATTCCAGACCATCGACCATTATGGTAATCACTTAAAGTAATTACAACATTTCTATTGTGTGGTTGCAATCTTTGCACCTCACTTCAGACAAAACAACTGGAAAGAAGAAAACGAAATAAAAACGAACCGGGAGATAACAGGTGTGTCTATTACACTTCGTCTGTGTTTCTCCTATGAATATAACTGTAAACAATATTTCATTATTATTAATACGTTTAATCACCACACCCAACTGTCTGCAATCCTCAGGTGCTTTCCTTTGGGCTGCATGTCCTTCACTCGACAATGACGTGAAGCAACGGAAGATCAGATTACAATCCTTTGTAGAACTGCTTTATACAATGCTCCTCGCACGACAACAAATTTATCTGCATTGGAATTATTGATTGGAATTTCTTTTGCTCAGCTCTAATTCTCTTCTACAAAATTAGTCTAAATATAATCACAATCTTTAGAACTGTGAGAACTGAATGGTAATAGAAATCAAAAGAGGTGTTTAGTTTGCTGCTCGTAGAAAACGTCCTATACTGAAATAAAATACTTCCTCATTTTTTCTTTGTGACGTATTTAAGCAAGTTTTTCCTACATATTTTTTCGGTAGAGGTCCTCAACCTTTCTAGAGTTTACCAATCATTTAGCTAAGCACATTACAAACATACTACAGTTTCCTAATAATTACTACCAAAGTACTGATAATAACTACTTACTCAGCTGTCTGTGACAATAATCGTTACCGAAACGCATATCTCTAGTCAACAGGTAATCACTTGTTGACTAGAAGACATGGTCCTCCTCTGGGCCTCTCCTTCGAAACAGATGAGCAATTTAAAGAATACGTATTTAGTAACAAGCAGGATCGTCTTTAACTTTTAAACTTTTACACAAGTTTTATATAATTACACATAATGACGACAGATTATCGCAGTTCATCCATTGTATTGTAGACCACAGTTTTATTTTTTGGACAGCGATGTTATCATTCCAGAATATCACAAGTGGAGGCTGAACGTGGCCAAATAGATAGACTTCGCAGGTATGATTTTCTTCGAGACTGTTAATTCTTCCAATTTTTCTTCGGACACTTCATATAATATACCGCCTAATATGATTTTGCGTATATGCAATGTAATATGATGATTAGTTACTGATGTGCCAACTGATGCCAACACGTTGGAACCAAGAAGAATAAGAGATATGATCTACAAGATCTACAGTATTGCATGGGCGTGATTACAATCATCAAAAAAGAAAGTCTGAAACAAAGAAAGCCCTGTAACATTTGCCTCCTCTTTTTTCCCCTACGTTACACATGACGTCCCGATATGACGTCACAATGTTTATCCTCAATAATAATTCTGTTTGACTTCTAATCTACCATCTAATTCGATGTAATTTAATTAATCTAACTGAATATCTAATTAAAAGTATAATTTTAATAATTAAAGTTATATACGTTCGTCGCGTTAATATTTTCTTGTATGGTTATCATATTTGAATTCATTTGTCGGATCCCCCCCCCCCCTCAGATACATCTTGAATTTAAAAGCCAAATAAAAATCTTTGTCATTTTACGTATTGTGGCTTCACCATTCTGAGCAGATGCTTCCTTTGAAATGCAGTACCGTTGCTGCATGGCAGTGGAAGTCACTGACAAGATATTCATGAATGCATGCATTCATTGTTGCTATTTAAAGCCACTGAAAGGAAAATAATGACAGGAAATGACAATTCTTTTAAATGATAATGCCATATTATATAACTCTGAAACACGCAAAGTGTATTTTTCAATAGAGTAAGCAAAGAGGAAAAAAAAAAAAAAGAATGGAGATTTATGAACTGTCATACGCACTGTGTTTCAGCAGTTCATTTTATTTTCAAGCAATGATATTAATATTAATAGAATTCGAATCATTGGCTGTATAGCACAGTCAGAATGACGTGTTTTTTTATTTTTTATTTATTTCTTTATTTTTTTTAATATATATATATATATATAAATCGCGTTTAGAACGCGAAGAACTTCATAAACCTGAAGTTTTACGACAGAATAAAGTAGTTCTGTGTGAATAGTTTGCCCAACCTGCGAGTATTCTCTGGCTTTGAAGACCTTTAGCTGGGAGGTCCTTGTAAATGTATTTTCGCTGAGAGGAAACAACCTACAAAATCTAGAAGAAATATTACACGGAAACTGTAAAGCCTAATTCCAACATTACTTAAAATTTCACATTTTGTGACTCTCCCTTGACAAACGTAATGGATATGATAAATGAACAATTTGAAAATGTCTCCTTATTAAAAAAAGAAGAAAAAAGTAATTTTCTAAAGGAGGAACAACAAAATAGGAAATTTACACAACAGTTGCAAATAGAGTTATTATTTGTGAGAATATGGGCATGCTCAAAATGGGAAAAAAAAAAAAGCTTGTTGATCGATATGATTCTTAAGTTGCGTTTCCTCAAAGAAGTCCACTATTCTCTAGCTGAATTTCTCCGCCTCAAATTGCTTCTCTCTTCTTAATGCACAAAATAAAAGTTTTCAAATATTCAATCATTTAAAAATTACACAAAATGGAATATACTGGACAATTTGTTTCTCTTTCAAGAGTGCATGTTTGTAATTTACTGGAGGGAGACAGCACTGAGATTATGTTTTCCAAAATTAGAATCTTTCCGAACAAAACGAATCGTTAGAAAAATGTGGAAATACGTGAAAATTCTGAACATATTTATTTTTAATGTCACAGTGTATACTTGAATGAAGGGATCCTACTAGTATAATCAGGGCCGTCGCCAGATTAGATCGCTCCCTGATTATACTAGTAGGATCCCTTCATTCAAGTATACACTGTGACATTAAAAATAAATATGTTCAGAATTTTCCACAATTAGATATCGCCCCTGATGATTATAAGACAAAAATATAAGAAAATCACCAATTGCTATTTTGTTTTTATTACAAGAGAAACATAATGCAAAACGATTACATAATAATATTAATTAAATGTTTGCTCTACGGGGATATCGCACAATAAAACTGTTCATAAGCTCTTCTAAATTGAAATTATAAGCTATGTCCCCTCTATCGATATAGTTGCTAGACCAACCAATCTTTCTTGGGTCATTGCTGTTCGCAAATAATTTTTAATCAGTTTAAGCTTAGAAAAATTTCTTTCCAGGAATTGTTAGCGTAGCGACGGTGCTTACCGCAACATGGCTGAACGAGCGCCCTTATTAAGCCGCACCATGAGGCAAGCTGCTTCTATGCTACATCCTGTCAAAGGTACTGAGTATAATATATTTAATGCCTCTTCTCACTGCAATACCGCTAAAAAAGAACAGTGTGTTTATTTATAACTGGGTAGCTACGAAATAATGCAAGTGGATGTAAAAATAACCATAATTTTAATATAAAAACTAAATTCGTTGAACAATGAAAAACCAGATCCTTTAAACAATGAAAACGTCTAAAAAAACGAAATTCAGGAAACAATGAAAACCAGATCTCTTAAACAACGAACACATTGTTAAACAATATAATATTAAATATACTGCATAACAACAACTCTAGCATTTAAAGCCTATTTTCACCTAGTCGCTCAATGAAACTTACGACTTTTACACACCTGTTTACAGACAAATAACAAAAAAAAAGATAAGTCCACATTAAGAATGTGGTTGTTCTGCATTTCTTTGAACTGCAGAACAACAAAAAAACAGAGTCTTACATTTCTCATGGTAAAGCGCGGATTATAGCCTCGCACCTACTCGCAGGTGGATACCGTAAGTTTATTCTGGAAACAGCAACTACAATTAGAGCGAACAAAGTAGGTATCAGGATCACGTGACTTTTTTCTTGGCAAGGCCACTCGAAACGACTGATGTCTGCTCTGCTTTGGAAACAAACAAAACCCTGGAAGTCCACTTATGAACAAAGTAGGGCAATCGTCGCAGTTAACAAATTAAAAAAAAAAACTAATTAGTAAAGTTCTAAGTAAGAAAAATAATTCTGAGAGGTCGCTCACTGGGATGAGCAACAATATTTTTACGCATCCCTGTTTTTCACCTCACTTAAATCATTCCGTCTGTCTTGATTTTTTTTTTCGCACCTTCTCCTCCTCCTCCTCCAGTGGCTGCAATTCGCTCGAACACCACCCGCTGATTGCCTTGGAGCTTATCTTGAACATTCGTTTAATTCTTGTAATTCGTGCAGCCACTTTATGGGCATGACGCAGATGAAACTAGTGGCTGCTCGAGATTGAATGGGAAGCTTCAGTGGCTATCTAGAGTAAGCAACAGCGAGTCAACTTGGTGGAACCTGAATATTGTGCGTGTACGCGTGCAATATTCACACATAGTGATTAATCATGAATGAAAAATGCAGTCAATTAATAGGCCATTAAAAGATAGTTCAATCTCACTTTTCAAGGAGAACTTCATTAAATAAGGTTTATCAGGAAATTCTAAGTATTTCAAAACGTATTTCGCCATTTGCGAAAGTTTATTCAATCATTATGCCCTGTGGAGAATAACACACCCTCACCGCCTACAGCATCAACTGTTTGAATACTGTACAGGTACCATATCTTGTTTTGTTATCTTTATTTTGAGCGATAGCATCGATATACTTTATTATTTTTTTGTATTTCTCTATAAATTTTTTATTTGTATTTCATTTTTAAATACAAAGAATTGACGTAATTTTAAAAGGGTGTCTCAACAATCGTTTTACTCAAACGGAAGTGGATAGCTAACAATGTAAACTTAAACAATGGAAATATGATTTAACTTCGAAACTCTGGAATGAAAATGTTATTATGATTCATTTAACAATACTTAACCCTAATTTAATAATCCAAATGATTAATGTATTATTTTTAATTTTTTTTTAGCATTTGCATAGTTCTTTTAAATTCATTGCAATCATGACTAAATACGCGTCCCAGACAGAGATGGAACCTAAGCGTTTATCGAGGTTGTCCTCCTACGTAAACCAGTAAAAAATATTTAAATTTCTCCGTAAAATAATTCTCCTGTTATTAACCTAAACTGGGATTAAATTTCGAAGATTTTATGCTTAGTTATGTATTCTGCATACACAACTAAGCATAAATTATATCACGTGCATTCCTGTAATTGCCCGAACACCAATTTCAAAGAACTTAAGAAATATATAATGAGATTGGCTGTTAAGATGGTGTCATAGAAACAACCTATTAGGTACATAAATTCCTCTGAATATTTACCCAGTTTTTACACATTAATGATTTTTTGAATTTTAAAACAGTATGCGTGTGTTACTGTGTGGGAAGGAAGGTTAAATGCGGTTTGAGTATTTTCTCTTTGTCGAAGGGGAAAGGCAGGGTGGAGTTGAGCGTGAAGCGTTCACCCTACTTCCCAATATCGAAAAGGAGTAATAGTTTGACCCGTGAAGTAGAGCAAGTAATGTCGAATATTCGGTAAAATGTTGTTACCTCAAGATTAATGTTGTACTTATTTCATATTCAAATATGTTTTCAAATAATTTTTCCCCATTTATAAAACGTGATTATCTGGCAATTTGGCTTGGATTATTTTCGATGTGCATGCTTTGAATATCGCATTCCAAAATGGGACAATTTCGACAAACAAAATGACAGTAATTCTATTTTTTTTTCATTTTTAATTTATTATATTATAAAATATAATGTTTTTACAAAGGGGTGATTCCGTTGTACAGGGAAAGGGTAAGCTCATGCGCAAATCAATGCAGCGAGTTTTTCTGAGACTTTTTTTTTTTTTTTTCAAATCCGTTAGCCTTGGAAGGGGGGGTCAAATAATTCCATAAAAGATCCTTTTATAAACTATGTAGCAGCGTTTAAGCAATATTCTTAACCATACTGAATGCCTTTTAATGTAATCTCCGCTCTGTCTTAAGAAAAGTATTTCCTTTATGAAATTTCTTATGTAAAAATGGAGCACCCATTACAGGTAATTATGGCCTTCAGGAGTTGATGATTTTGTGCGACTCATTTCTTCATCTGCAAGGCTACCAGAAAATACTGTTATCAACCTTACTCTTAAGCAGCATAATCGTCAAAATCAACGACCGAGACGGAGCGCGCGCAATTAGTAGGACCCAGGTATGTGCAGTGACTCGCACTTTCATTCGTGTCCCCTTCTCAGAAGGTGTTCCTTTCAGGGAATTTTTTTTTTTTTTGGATCAACAAGCTACGAAACAGCACTACGAGTTCCCAAGTGCTTAAGACACCCCTTCAGCCATGACGATTATTCGTCCCTCCCTAATTGCCTTAATCTAATTAACTTTTTTTTTTTTCCGTAAAAACCAACCTTACAAAACCTTAATGCCACTAATAGGTAATGTGTCGGAATACTGGGTTCTTCTAATAACGTATCTAAACATTACTTATTCTTAAAAGAGTTTCATTTTACTTCTCTTCTACGCACTTAGGGATCTGCAAATAATCACATTCTTTGGAAATGGAATTCCGGAACGAATTGGTGTTAATCCAAGGCTTTAGGAACTACATTTAATTAGAGAGCAACTCCAGCAATGCGTAAGAGACTTGAAACTAATATCATCTAATTAAGTCTGTAAAACCCACAATTTTGCGTTTTACATTCACTTCTACTGTCGGTTTTATTTCAGCGATTTACAGAGATCCCAATATACCATATATTTAGGCTCTTCATGCTAATGATGACCTTTTTGTAGCCTAGTGTTGTCTTAGGTGATTCAAAAGTACGTCCGCAATGCAGTCGGTAGAACAACGTGTGTCTTTTTGGTTAGAAAACCCTGGGTTTCAATTCCCATCTAAACGATGTGTGAGTATCTTCAAGAGTTTTCATTTGAAGATGAGTTAGTTCAGGGGTGGCGAACCTTTTATGTTCCATGAGACAATTTTTCATCTACGAGTTCAGATGCGCCATACAACTCTTGTACTCTTAAAAACTCTCTGTAAAATATGTTAATATGATATATTGATTTAATATTAAAAAAAATTCACTCAGTAACTCATACCCAAGCTTCAGTTTTTCTTCAATTTCAGTCCGATGTTGTGTTTTATAGTGCTTATTACGATCATGTCTTTTATTATGTGAGAAAGTGTTTTCACAAACAATGCACAACGGTTTTCCTGACAGATTCGCTATAAACAAGAATTCATTTTCCACTGTTCATTGAATTCATGCTTACTATCACCCTCTGTTTTTTCTTTTGCTCATTTCCTTTTGCACTCTGATGGGTAACTGAATGTAAAAAAAAAAGCTTAATTTTTCGAAGTACAAAACTGCAAATGTTCAACAAGGGACGAACAAAGCACAATACCGCAGAGCACTAGTGTCCATTTTAAATTGACTGACAAAAACCTGCAACGCGCAGCTGTTGATAACTTGGCGCCCCAGGATCGAACAATGAATGTACAAAAGACGTGCACGAAGCAATAAAATCGCCAAAAATAATTACTAAGTTTAGCTTGTTTTCTACAAATCATCTTTTGGTTTATACGTTTTTCATAAATGGACTTATTTTTTTATTATTATCATTCGGATCCAATGTGCCACTTTTAATGCGCCACTTTTGATGCATGCACCATAGGTTGGCCATCCCTGAATTAGATAGTCTCACGGAAGAGTCCAGGTTTTCTCTCCCTTGTAGAAAGAAGGTAAACCAGACTATCAATACGCATAATAACAATTAAAAGACAAAACGTACAGACTTAGTCTGGCTTCACAATCTTAGTTTCTTTGACTTGATCCTTAACAACAACAAGTAATTCAAATCACGCATTTTTAAACAATATCAACATGAGTCATATACAATACAATTTCCAGATGATGACAATGATATTTCATTATGTTTTTATTTTTCAAAATGGCTGCCACTTGAAACAGTAAATAGAATGCTGAGAGAGAGAGAGAGTTAATTAAAAAACAAAGAACGATATCCAAAACCCCATTAAAAGAATAAGAGGATGGGGAAGGAAGCGAGAAACATACAGTGAAATTAGAGTACAACACACACACACACACACACACACAGAGAGAGAGAGAGAGAGAGAGAGAGAGAGAGAGAGAGAGAGAGAGAGAGAGAGAGAGAGAGTAAAAACGAAACGTAAGAGTTAAAGCCACGAAAACGTGCCTCGTTTATTTCGAGATGTGAAGTGAGAAGGGGGATCTCAATGAGAGATAAAGAGACCTCTCCTATCACTCTTCATAATTTCCTGTTTTCAGTAGCCAAAGGCAAATTTCATGAACAGGTTTCTGTCGTATCCAAACCGACACCGCAAAAATACTCAACAGTTAGCAACACATGAATTTTTATGTGCTTTAAAATCTATCGAAATAATGCCAGTAGTCATGGAAGTAGGAAGTGCCCTCATTAAACTCTGTTCGCATGGATTAACAATTTTAGGACATTGTCTTTTTTTCTTTCTCTCATTCCGACCAACCCGCTGTCCGAAACGTTTGCCAGGAATGTGGGTAGAGTCCTGAGAACAGTGGGCTCATTGAGACTGCGTCTATTAAATGGACTTTCGGAATTACATCTTGTATACTCAGCTCTACCAAAATGCGGCAATTATGGGATCACCTAACTGGAACGTCGGATGGTTTCGATACACTTCACTTACACGCGTTGACGTCCATGACTTAGAGAGTGTGCCGGCGCGTATCATACCGTTAGTTGATTTAGTTCAGTGCTTGTATCTCTCTCTTTCTCTCTTTCCATCTACTGCACAATCTCACGATCTCAACAAAAAATAAAGGCCAAGCTGAGCAGTGATTATTAAGGATATTTACAAGTCATAACGAAATAAACTTCTACGAGATGCAAGCGATTTCATTCATATTTACATACTAAATTCCAATGAAACACGAACTACGAGGATTTTTAGTAAACTACTGGAGCGTGACATCACAGTTTGAGATTTCATTGCTTTTACAATAGCAGAAACAAAAGTACTATGACGTAACAATCACTATTACCACTAGGTTTCATGTTTTCCACTATATTTTAACTGAATATATGTTTATAGTTCTTTTATTCGCTTCTTGTTAATCGTGGAAGTTCAATTTATTCAGAATGGGAAAATATTTGATTCTTGTTCGATAACAATTGCGACCTGTGCATAAATCTATAATGCTAGAACTCTTTCGTGGAATATCGTGAGGCTAGACAGACACTGACAATGATTATCATGCAGTAAATTATTCATTTGAAATATAAAAGTTACATTTAATAAAATTATTAATTTATAGACGCATGATAAAGAGGCGTAACGTAAGCATCAGTTATGTTCTTCATCAGGAATATGTATACTTCAATAAGTTTATTAATTTTGTTACGGTTTTTCTATCGTTATTTAAGGTTGGTTAATAATAAAAACATTGTTAATATGACATGATATTAAATAGATCGTAAATAGTGCAGATTATTTCAAATGATACCTTAAAAGAGTTTTGTTCAATTCACGGTAGGTGGAGTTTAACTGGACCGCAACCTTTTATCAACTATATCAGGAATGGTACTAATGAACAAGAATTGATATGCAAGAGAAAGTATGGGTTAATTTGACTTAATCGAATAAATTATACAGGTTTTAAATTCGGTATTGTATGTTTGTATTTATATCTACGAGCTTCAACATGTATAATAGTATAATTATTCTGTAATCAATTATTCGTTGCGAGAAGCTTAATCAAATACTCGTATATCGAAATGATAATGATAATTTAGGTAGATACTATTTATTTAATAAAATTACAATAATTTAATTATATTATAATAATCTTATTACAATATAAATCAAAATGTATCTCAGTCTATACATAACTGTTATTCAAATGATAACAATGAAAATTGGTTTAAAATGGCAACTATGAAATTACTATTCACGCGTTTAAAATGGTAACAATACAATTATTTCAAATGGCAACAATGAAATTACTATTCACCCCTGTAAAATGGTAACAATAAAGTGACTTCAAATGGCAACAATTAAATTGCTATTCACATGATAACAATGAAAAAAAGTGTTACTGTTAAACAGTAATAAAGCAAGATTGAATTCTCATTCTATTCTTTAATAGATGATATTTTATTAAGCATTTGGGTTTGTTTTCAATGAGTTACAACACAGGTAGTTTGCCAAAGCTTATGCTAAATATTTTTATGCTGGAGCAGAAAAAATATATGGTAGGCGTACTCATGATAAACCGAAGTATCTTAGTGATCAAGATAGGATTGATGTATAATCAGAAAGCATGTTATCAATAACTTATTAGATGAAATTCAGCAGAGATAGGTCTCACTATCCAAGTCCTGTTAAGGAAGTGTGTCTCAACAGTATGGTAAACCACTTATGGCTCGAATGTGATTAAAAGTACTACGCGTGCAAATATTTGCGCACTAGCCAGAGAAACCGCTCGGAGAAATAATTTAAAATTAGAGTGTCCACATGAGTCTCCAGGTTACTGAAACAGAGCGGAAAACTACTGTATTAGTAAGGGTTGCCACAAAGAAACAGCCCAGCAAACTTAAGAAATATGTGGCAATTGAAGTGAGGAAGAATGTTGTGAAATCTATCCCACTTATATTACCAGAGAAATGCATTTTCCGGATAATTAACTCGACATATTCCTTTATAAGAATGAAACAATACGTCACAGCCGCCTTTTCATTGCCCCCTTCCCTTTGCTATTACGTTCAATCCTATTAATCATGCATAGGATTTTATTTTATTATTTTCTTTTTTAACATCAATCCGCTTTGTGTACAATAGCTTAGAGTTTAATTACAACAAATTTCTTTTACCCCATTTCAACTTAATGCAGGAAATGGGAGGATCTAGGGTAGACGGCATGCCGTTTCTTGTACGTATGGGATTATATTGGTTGTCACCATTTTAAAATATCCTCTGGGCTACATTAATGGGAAAGCGAATGAAGTGAAGGAGAAGGATATGTGCAATTTCACGTGCGAAAATGTAAATAAATGAATAAAGCTTCAAATGTTGGTTTAATGATATTTGAATCCAAATGAAATCTACTGTAAAAATCCATTTAACTATTTTAAATAAAAACTGAGATAATTTTCATTAAAGAATCACTGTTTAAAAATTATTTAATAGAAATCATTAACGTTTAGTGATAATTTTAATTATTACTTGCCCTTTTTCCACAAAAGGACTTGTGTGGATCCAGTAAGGATCTATACGAGTCCTTTCTGTTTTATGGGAGATTCCCAAACCTCCCATAAAACTTTCGACGTTGTTCAGAGCACAGAAATTCAGCTGATAAATTATTCCTTCCCTCACTGACTCACTTCATCCTCTATCTCAAGACACAGTTTTGGCTGCGCGTCTTTTCCGCAGATACTTTGGATTATGGGATTAGGTTATTCTGCGGGATCAATAAAAAAAAAAAAAAAAAAAAAAGATGTGTATTGGGGGAAATACAACCACACTAAACCTGATCTCCTCTTCCTCTTTTATTCCATCTACGTGTGTCTTCTGGAACACTTTTCCTCACGAGGTATTCCCACAAAAAATATGCACCTTCTAACTCGTGAAGAAAAATGTCTATGAACTTCTTCTTTCCCAACCTTTTGCCTGCACCCCCACCAGCGATAGTGATGTGATGTAGGTTATTCTATGGGATCGATACAAAAAAAAAAAAAAAGAAAAAAAAAAAGATGTGTGTGTGGGTGGGGGGGTTGCTGGCTCTAATGTCTAATTTCATTTTGTTTTAGGCAAAAGCACATCTTTTTTTATTAATTCTATTATCAATATTTAATTTAACATTTAATATTAATATTAAAATAAATTTTGATAATAAATTTTAATAAATATTAAAATTTATTAATTATTAAAAGCTATTTTTTTTGTAGTTACCCGATAAAACTACTGCAATAAAATATTCTTAAAATACAAAGATGTTTGGTAAGGATATGATAATTCTTACTTCTGAAAAAAACAGACACGACCCTTTTTTTTTTCCATTTCTAAATAAAAACTTGAAGTTTGTTTAATAACTTATTGGAAACTTGTGATATCAGCAATATTACATATAGTTTGTTTGAAATATTTAAAAATTAATTGTTTTAAAATATTGTATAAAATCTAAAACATTCTATAGAAACTTTTAAATATTTCAAGATTTTAAAAAATACTTAGTCTTTACTTAAAAAATTTAAAAATTAATAATATTTTACAATACACCCTTTAATATTTCATATAATTATGATACAATTAATCTCTAAAATATAAAATAAATACATTCTTAACATTTTAATTATTGTTATTGTGCTACTACAGTTTTATTATACATTTCTACACGTCGTTAACTACGTTGGACAATCGTTTTGTAGAGTCCGTAGCGCTTGCCCTTCGGAAATTTTATGAAGGTGAAGTTTAATCCAATCTTTTACAAAGATTAATCTCTCAAGTTCAATTTTTTCCTTCAAGCAAACACGAAAATACTTTGAAATGTCCATTGAGTATTAATGCCTCATTGATACTAGTAAGAGAAGAGCAAGTCGTAGGGTACATCAAACCAGTCAGTAACACAAATCTAGTTTTCCTCTGCACGCACTCACTTCACAGTTCAGAGCAGTGTGACAGTACCAGAACATCGCAACATGTGCCTAGAATTGATAATTAGAAACGCATGTAAGTCTCTATGCTAACAGTTATTATTCTTATTATCTTTGTAAAAAGGAAGTTTAGTTTCACATGGGTAGTCGGTGTCTGTAAGAAACGATAGGAAGAAATGCCACAGACATGCCATTCCGAGTCCCATGGCAATGTAGAGATAATTAATCTTAACTTACCTAACTAAACCCAGTGCAGTTTGTAATCGACATGGGTAACTTAGTAACTACTCATTTACAGTACTTTACAGTACTGGTTGCTTTCTCCATCCTATTCTGCGGAAACTCACGCTATTCTGTATTGAATAGAAGATAATCTCATTCAATCATTACCCTATCTTGTTGTTGGGGTTATAACCTTTCGGCTGTTTTAGGAATAACTATATACGCCACCATTTAGGGCTATGAGCAAGGTGGTTTCCCTTGCCGTACTATATCCTATGACTGTAGCCTGTGTGTTCACGGGGCCGGTTTGCCTGCTTGCGGGATGAAAAACCCCAGATAAACTAGGGGGAAAGCTGTCCACGCCCAAGACCGACTAACTCTTGGCAGTGGCTGAGAAAGATCCTTAAGCTCCTCACGTCGTCTACGGGAATCGAACTTAGGACACTCCTTTCCCCAGGCATATGGTTGCGAAACGCACAGCCACTAGGCAAATCGCGCGGACTGCCCTATGTAGTGGACATAAATATTAATTTTTAAGTACTCAAGAAAGTGTTCGGCTCCATAAACCATATAATCGTCTCTTTGAAATTTTCTACTTCAACGGTCGATTCAGAAGTGGAAGCCTAAACCATTAATTGATTAAGATATCTTTCTTTATTGCACTCACCGTATTCTTAGTAATTAACTAGAGTAACTTCGGTTTAGTGTAAATTAGAATAAATTTAAATCTCGTATTACGTTGATTAAGGTCATCCTTAAACTCATGGGTTAGTGCAATTCTGTCATAGGTCAAAATCACTGCTGAGACATACTACCAGTGACCTATAACACACCCGCACGCCACTAAACCCACAGATCAAATTCAGATATCGGACTTCTTGACAACTAGACACTAACTCAATCTCATGAGCTACACCACTCGGAATTATTCCTTTAGGATGTTTGAAACACGTTCTTGGCGCCTGGTTGGCTGAGTGGTTAGCGTATCCGCTCTCCAACCAAAAGACTGCGGGTTCGAATCTACTCTACGACATGGAAGATTGTGACACACACACACATACACACACTCCCAATATGGGGTGTGTCACCATGGAAGAAGTAGAAACTTTCCGTAATGGGAGAGGCTTTCACCCAACAGTGAGAAAGATACAGGCTAAATATAATCAAATATGTTCTCTGCAGTAATTAACTCACACTAGGAAGGATTCATACACGTCGAGGTCTCAAATAAACAAATTATTCTCATAAAGTAAACAGACTTGTGAGTAGGTTACATTTTTTGAACTTTATATTGCACTTTTAAGTTACTTCCTTACATTTTAGAAAACCAGTATCGCCGAAGTATGGAATCCAGAACTTTCGTTGTAATTTTTTGAAACAGTATGAATTTCTGGATGTACTATGCGTCTTTTTTAAATAAATAAATACATTTCATATTTTTAGATATTTCAGCATCCCTGTTGCTTGGTAAGAAGAAATAAAGTACGCTCCCTGTGCCTTCAAACATCTGGGTTCGAGTCCCGCATGAGATACGAGGATTACTTTTAAAGGCATTTCACTGAGGGTTTAAATAAAACGACAGTTTTTCTTCCAGAAATCTTGAGTTTACCCTTTCTCTCCCCAGTATAGGAGACAACATATCATCTGGAGAACAAAGTCCAATTAAACAGAATCCCTCCGTTACTCGCCTCGTTGCCTGTGCTGTTTTCGAACTAATGCTGAAGCTCGTTATTTATGTGTCCATTGGTTGTAGCGCAGCTTGATATGAAGTGACTGTTATATATATATTGCATGCAGACTATAATAACAACAACAAATGTTAAATGCAATGGTAGCTGGTCCATAACTGCATTTGCTAGTAATGTTCGCTTTTTTTTTAATAGGTAAGTTCCATATTCGAGACTTATTAAGCATTTCGCCGAACAAAGATGAGGCTGTCCCGGGTCAGGACCCGCGAATATGTTTGAAATTAGAATTTTCCTATATTTGGCGATGTTCGTTCAATTCTGTTGTTCTTGCATGCTATTCAAGACGTCCTTTTGTTGAAGTGTATGTCGGTATAATGATGGTTGCTGTCACTTTTTATCTTATCATACGAGAGTCATGAGGTAAATTAATGCTCTCTGGGGTAAAGTTTGGTAGTTGGGGGCACGCTACACAAAACGAATTTGTTTCAAAAATGTTTTAAAAGACTCGATTTATCATGCCATATGTAGTTCTTTGTAGTACCGATTATAAATAAATGTAACCTGACACTTAGTCCATAAATATGTATGGGACCGACCTAATAGTGTTACTCCGTGATAATAAATCACTGCATGAGTTTGAATGTACGTGCAATGAAGACTGTTCAGCACAAAAAAATAAATAATAATAATAATAATAATAAATAATAAATAAAAATAATAAAAAGGTTACAATGTATAAGCACACACACAACATTAAATGTCTTTTAACACATGCTTGTAATATCTTTCTGAAAGGAGTTGCAGTGTGTTATATGTTAACATAAGTAGAACAGTACGGCGCCCTACCATCAACAACTTGGTAGGGCGCCGTTCACACAAAACACCTGCAGTCAGTGACATTAGGAAGTTGATAATGGCACTGCGGCTCGAGGTTAGAAGTCGTTCTTCAAGGCCTTTTGTTCAGGAAAAGAGAAAGATAGCAGCACGACCTCAAATTAGAGCGACCATAGGCGAGTAAGTGAAATTATCGCCCGTATGATTAAATGTCTTTGTGAAATACCTCTTTCTCTGGCGGCAATAGTACCGTAAAAGGGAAAGTGCAAAAGTAGAGAAGGAAATAAAGAAAGGAAGAAAAAGAAAAAAAAGAGAGAGAGAAAGAAAGAAAGAATGAATGAGGAACAGAAACGGAAAGATTGTTAAAGATAGGGACAAGAGGAAATGGGCGATAAACGACAAAGGGAAGATAGGCAAAAAAGAAAGTAAAGAAAAAAAAAAGACGGAAGTAAGTGAAGAGAGAAAAAGATTAGCAGGAAAAAAAAAAAAACAGTTGATTCTGAATAAAATTAAGAAAAAGAAAATGTAGCCTACGAGCTTTAAGAGACTTAATTTAACCATTGTCCACATGAATAAACAAAAAAAAAAAGTAATACGTTAGAAATATCAGCAAAGAAGCTGTCTAGACTGCTTGTGCCTCTAGTATTAGTAACCCAAATCGGAAGGAAAGATTTTGGTAGGTAGGGACTGTCAGCACAAAAAAAAAAAAAAAAAAAAAAAAAACACCCAAATTTATACAGAAAGCTATGTGCACAATATTCGCAATTATTCTGGATGTTTTTCTTTATTATTATTACTATATTACAAAACCCGTTTCGTAATTCAAATCACCACTTAACATTAGACGCCAGCAAATGATGTAGGAAACTCTCGCTCAAAGGATTCACACCTATCAATGGTGTCAGTTGAAAAGCACTGTCTTGACATTATTGATCCTTGATATGCGGACTTAAAATAAATACATCAAGGTTCCTTTTGAGTGAAATGCGTTTTTGATCCTTTTGACAGCCTATTCTTTAACTTCTTGATTGAAAGAAGAGATAAGAATAGTCCCTCTTACTGCTGTAGATCACAATCTTACAAGTAACGATGCGAGCAATCAATGCATCTGTACTGTCATGGACGTTGACAAGACTGTCACTTAGATATCTTCCGCTATTGAATCGCTTTGTCAACGACGGATACATCTTCATCATCTAAATGACAGTCGATAATTACATTCTTTCTTGATTCCGCGTAGAACTTCAATGTAATAATCCCCCTCCCTCTCCTCCTCGACGTGCCAAATTGCATATTTCTTAAGATTGCTACTATAATAAAGGACCTTTGCGCTTAGTTAAAACATCAGAATATCTCAAGTATTAATCTCGTAGCGATTAAAGACTTAACGGACTCGGAACTGGCCTGACAGATTCCAAGAATATCTTCTGTCTAATGTATTTAAATCCAAATGATGAAAATGAATTAAGCGTCATTGTTGTATCGACTTAGTACAGTAGCTTGTTTGATTACCCATCGAAATGAGGAACTATAAGGGCTTTTGAAGTAAATGTGACATATTCCTCCCTAGAACTAAAGTTTTTTTTTTACTTTAGCAAATAAACAAACAAACCAATTGACGAACACATAATTAACAGACAGTGTTTTTGCCTAATTCAAAACTAAAAAAGATTTGATTGGACAGCCTTCATACGTTGCCATTCAAAGGAGTCTTCGTTTATAACTCCCTAAATGGTGACACATAACGGAATTCTTTACCAGTCGGTTTCACAAAGCGGTGAAATCTCACAGCGAAGTTATGAAATTATCATAACTTCGCTGTGAGACCACCGCCGAGCTTATTGGAGTTCTGAAATGGTTTGAAAAAGTTCCATGTTTGGTTTATAAAGGAGGATTTCTGGACTAGGTAAAAAATGAATTAAAATATAAAAAAATAATAAAAATCTTTAGCCCTCCCGTAGTTCTAATATGCTATAGGTTTACGACATTTCATGGATAAGCGTCACATAAAAATAGTTACATAATTTAACACTTAAAAAGAATTAGTTGTAGTTCGCGCTGTTAGCCCAGTGACTTTGCTCTTCGCAACCATATGCCTTTGGATGGAGTGTCTTAGGTTCGATTCCCGTCGACGACGTGAGGAGCTCAAGGATCTTTCTCAGACATAGCCAAGTTAGCTGGTCTTGGGCTTGGACAGCAGGGCTTCCCCCCCCCCCAGTTTATCTGGGGTTTTTCATCCCGCAAGCAGGCAAACCGGCCCCGTGAACACACACACAGATTATAGTCATATGATATAGTACTTAATCCTTCATTATGAGGGTTCAACCAGTCTAGGGGCGGTCGAGGAACGGGGGGAACCCCACACGAATAAATAAATAAAGTTGTCATTTAAAAAAAAAAAAAATTAAAATCTATGGCAGATTTTCAAATTATACATCCAGGTTGGATTGGGGGTGGGTTGAGAGGACATTTCACATCTTTATAACTTTAAACTTCAAAATTGGTCATCCCAATGGCAGATAAATTGCTTAAACTCACTTGTCATTCATCTGTGAAGCGACCTGTTACGGAGATGCAATTATAGTGTCCATGGGGAGATTTTCAAGTTCTGACAAAATATGTTCCTCATTACTTCCTCGCTCTCGTAGTGGCGTCATTTCTTACCTTTAATAACACAAAAAAAGAACTGGCCCTGATATTTACAAAGCGTGTTCTCAAACTGTCCCTTACTTAAATAATCGCTAAGGGCGAACAACGCCTTCTACAATAACAGCAAAAACTCTTAAAAGGTACACAAATGACAACTTAAGGAACAAGCACCGAATGAAGTATTATTCTGACAATTTCGTAAACATGAGTGATAATTTGACTCCTGCTGTCCTACTTCACAATTTCCCCTTATTTATCTGTCAGTCGGATTGTTTGCAATGTGTCTGTCACTGGTGTATTCTGATGGCATGGCAATTAGCGATTATACACGTCAGCTAGTCGATCTGGGAGTGCTTTTCGATCGCGTGGCAAACAACCCACCCATTTCCTTTAATTATACTTGGATTCTTTAGAGCTAAGAGCCTCAAGCTAGGGGTTCCATATACTGAACAAAAGTTCTGGTACAAAAGTCCTAAATAATAAATATATTAATGTATGAGCTGCAACAGAATCAGTACTATAAGACTTGGTGCATTGTGCAAAATTACTAATTTTGTTTAAAGTTATTTATTCGGTTATATTACTGTATTATTTGTAATAAATCTATGTATTTTTATCTAGGGTCCCGGAGCGCCCTCCTAAAAAAAAAAAAAAAAAAAATTAAAAAAATTAAAAATTTAGATGTTTAGCCCTCAACAACACACAAGAGACACAAGTCTTGAGAATATATAATATAAGCAGTAAGGCTACAGTTTCATCCTAATAGGATAACATTTAAATTTGGAAGTGCCTCGGACATTAAACTTGGATTTTTTGAATGATATTCCCATCTATGAAATGTTGTAGTGGATATCTAAGGGCTGATAATCCGGAGATTCTGCGGAGACCAAGCATAGCTCTTTCGCTTCACCTCAGCGTTCGTCCAATAAACAGGAGGTGGTCTTACGCCAGATAATGCAAATCACCTGCCACCTCAAACTAAAAACCTGCCAGATGGTTTTATACATACACACAAACGCTTCTATTCTTATTATGTGCCACCTCCAAGGAGTCCATAGACTCATTGAGGGAAAGCAATTTGATGTACAATCCACCAACAACACAGAACTGCCACCACCACCACCATCATCATCATCATCTACACACAACACCACCTGCTGTCCACCATCACCACTAATGTCTTTATCTGTAAATTGCGTGTTCTCAAGGTCGATTTGCCTGTACGCGGGATTAAAAAACTCGAGTTTCGGAGAGAAAAAGCCTGCTACCTCCGTATGAAATCAGCTAACACCTTCAGTTGAAAAAAAAAAAAAAAAAACATAAAGAATCCTCTCAAACGTAGGTCTTTCCAACCGAAGGGGGCAACGTAATCACTGCGAAAATCACTGTTCTATAATCATATTTTCCTGAACGTAGTAAAGAATAAACATTTTATATGGACTGACTCAGCCGGCATTAGCTCAGTTGGCATAGACGAAACCCTTTGGTTGAAAGAACCTCGGTTCGAATCCCGTTTAGGATGGGAAGAACCTTTACCAGGGCTTTTCACCTGAAGGTCAGTTAGCTGGTCTCCTGCGAGACAAAAAAGCCAGAATGAAATTCGGGGTTTTCGTCCTGCAAAACAGGCAAATCGGCTAGAAGAACACATGCAATTTACAGACATAGCAAACAATATAGATAGGATTAACCGCGCTCTTTGATTAGCAGTAATTGGGTTTCTAAGATGCCGTGTTACTTGGCTGTGGCAGGCCATTGAGCCTAACAGGAAAAGAAGATGGGGATGTACTAACTCTTTAAAATATTCATCTTAGGTTAAACTAGAAGAGAGAGAGAGAGAGAGAGAGAGAGAGAGAGAGAGAGAGAGAGAGAATACAGGTAGCATTTCCTCATTGTATGTGTGAGAATGTGTTCATATATAGGTAAGTTACTGTGCTCAAACCTAAATATCTCTTTCTTTTTATATTATGCAGAACGGCAGCTGTCAGGCTGAAAAGAAGTAGGCATCCAATTCGTATTGGTAAGGTATACAAGAAAGCCATCTTCAGGGAGTACACCGATGATACGTACCTGGTCCAAAAGCCTCGAGAACCCTGGATGGGAATCCTTGGTCCTATGATCTTAGCCGAGACGGGAGATCTGGTTATTGTCCACTTCTACAACGGCATCAGAGAGCCAATTTCTATGCATCCGCACGGAGTCCGCTATGTGAAGGTCCACGAAGGTCAGATTTATATTATCTACTAGATTAATAGATTACCTATATATATATATATATATATATATATATATATATATATATATATATATATATATATATATATATATATATATATATATATATATATATATATATATATATATATATATATATATATATATCCCATAAAGAGACCCGAAAGAAAATATCTTGATGCAGTTAATTAGGCTCCAGTTAAATTAATTTACAGAAGTAATCTGTACTGCAGAAAATTACAGCTATCTCGGGAGCCCTGGGTGGGAATCCTTGGTCCCATGATCTTAGCAGAGATGGGAAATATTAACTGGTGTGACTGTTTGAAATAGTGAGAGGTCGACATCAGTTTTCCTAATCTGCGAAGCTAGAAATCCGACTTCCTGAAAAGAAAAAAATCACCTGCAAATACATATTAATTCGTTTAAAAAAAATGAGAAAATGCCTAGAAAAAGTTCTGCTCTAAGAGGTTCTTCTTTTGTTGATCCTACCTTGTAGCATTTTGTATAATTGCTGGTGATAAAGCACTGTTGTTTTACATAAAGTTAAGGATATGGGTTCATAAGAAGGACTGCATCTCAGTAAAGTAGATAAATTGCGAGGGTTAGCATATCTGCTGCTAATGATGCTGCAAACTATGTGCGATATCCACTACTGATCTACTTACAGTGGCTTTGCTGAGTTATGTTTGGGTTTAATTGGATGAATCAACAGCAGATGACTAAGCACTCTGAATTTGAAGGGGTAACGCTTCACGGTCATTTGCTATTTTTCAATGAGCGTATATTACGGTATTCTTATGAGTTCCAAAGAGGGAGAATCTCATTGGAAGCCTTCCTGACTCTCCACTAAGAATCATTTAGTCACCCACAACCTTCAAGAAGTTAAAAAAAATCCAAAACAATTGGTCCTTCAATAACCAGTGCAGTAATATGGGTAACTATACAAAGTAGATTACGCAGTAGGATAAAGAAGTTAGTCACGCGCTATGGACCAACCCTACTTAGTATCATAGACTACGGGGATTGTGGTATTTGCAATCCTTCGCTTTTGTTCCTTATTACGAACGGCACTTATTTGCGATGTAATCATAAGAGGATTAGCTTGATATATGACATGTTTTTCTATCCTAAATATCTCCACTGTAATGAGCAGCTCATAAAATAGTACCGCACAAGCTTATGATTTCGGTTCCATTTAAAAGTTCATTTTTTCGCAACCATTAAGATTTCAGTGATAAAATAATCCCGTGTGCATATTGTAGGAGTAAATAGTGGCTGAAATATTACAAAAGTGCAAAAAATATACTGCGAGGCAATTTTCCTCGTATATAGCGAACGGTTCGCAGACAAAATTTCACGAGTCACGCTTCCCGCCTTAAAATCACTTTTAACCAACCCATGCGTTTCTTATTATAGTGAGGCGTGATGACACGCATTAAGAATAGAACAAAGAACTAAAAATAGTTCCTCACATACAAATACAGAGAGAAATAGAAATTATAGTGTTTTATCTGAATTCCTGAAATCGCCCAAGTTGTTGACAATTTCAATAAACCGTATTATTATTATTATCATCATTCTGTGTTATGAAAATACAAAAAAAAAAAAAAAAACGAAAAGTTAAAACAAAAAAACCTTTCAACGGAAAATCTGCAAGTCTCTTATTTCATCATCGATTACCTATTTGCATTCAACAATTTACAGTGGAAATGCTTCAAATAGGTTCTTAAATGCCTCGGCTGCGTTGTCTTCTGTATGTAGATTTAATTAATTTATATTTCAAAACTCATAAAAGAAATCAAAATATGTACGCATATATGTTCTGCATAATGCACTGCATTGCATATATATTAATACAGGGATGTCAAGAACTTTCTGGCTGCATCTGACAATCACGTTTGTTCAAGAAATAAAAAAAGAAAAGAAATCCAAAAATATGATTGATGCTCTGTTGATGCATATAAACCACCAGACCGCATACTAGTATTTACGTAATAGGTCATCACGACACTCGCATCAGGAAGTTAACTTTTCTTAAATGTATTGAATGGTATTTAAACTTAGCTACATATACGAATGTTCGTAAAATAATTGATCAAGAGAATATCTCCATAAGGATTATTAGCCTGAGAACGACTTAGTTTACCGAGTGTCTTAAAGAAATGTTAAGAAAGCTCTTTAATAAGCGATCTAACCATTAAAAATTTTCGCTATGCTCTGAAACACTTGGTGTTTGTTGTGACTTCTCCTACATAACAAAAATTATCTCTAGGAGCCTATAAAATATTGGCAATTGTTTCTTTTATCTCGGCAATAAATCTCCTATTCTATTTAACTGAGTGGAAATTCATGACGCAATACTATTCGTGACCCAGCAGCTGCTACGGAGTTACGCTCAGTTCAAATATCACTGGTCGACGAGCAATAAAAGTAGCTAATCAACTTCGTTATTTCTGCTATAAAGATTTTCTGATTTGATAAAAACGGCTATAACCAACGATTGGCTGGTCAATGATGATGAAGTAACAATGGCATAAAATTAATCTTTGAGTCGATTGTTGGCTTAGTTAGCTATATTGATTGCAATAATCCAAAGGTCAACTGATCCAAACCAAAACATTTCGGACGGAACAACAACAACGAAATGTATGTGGAGACGGTAAGAAAACAGCATCTCCAGGAATTGCTTCCGAATTGAATCTTTCTAGTGGTTTTTCGAAACATTACTTGTAATCTGACTCCTGCTGTCCAAATTCACATCTTTCCCTTTATTTTTCCTGTCACTTGCATAGACTGCATTGCATCTACTTATCTTCTGATTGCACATTCACACATCTACGTAGATGTAATTGCTTTTTGTAACATCTGTGTCCGTCTTGAATCATTATCAACAGGTCCGTAAGGTTTCATTATTTAATTAAGTGAATGAATCTTTGAAGCGATGATATTTAGGTGATCCATTATTCATTAGTTACCGCTCAGCTTGAATGCTGATGAAGAAAGTTAATAGCACGTTTTCTTTTCTTTCCAGTGGTTGTTTTGGTTGACCGTTTCTAGGTTAGTCTCAGTCATTTTTCCAGGCTCCAAAATTTACTGTAGCATAAATCAGGATTTTTTTTATATCTATATAAAAGCTACTGAAGTAAATGATTTTCTGAAATCAATTTACACATTTCCTTAAATGACAATTTGCAGATGCGAATGAAGTGAATTTATTTAAATTAGCTTCTGCATTATGTATGGGACTTTTTAACCAGTCTTCGTATTAGTAAGAAATACGAATGTTATTTCATCGAATCACCAATAGGCAGATTTTTTCTATGCATTCCTTATGAAGCTTTTCTCTTGTAGTTTTCATTCCCTCGTTCATTTATATTCATTTCATTTCTTTTCGATTTCTAAAAGGTATTGGAGTAAATTTAAGCATAATTAAAAAAATAATAATTTAATTTTAAAAATTTGTTTTAAAATTTTAATTTTTAAAAAAATAAATGTTTTTATTAACTATCATTATATTTGATAAAAGTATTCTTTTATTAAATAAAAGATTACTTTTATTTAATAAAAACCCTCTAAAATATCTCTAAGAAAGCACAGATGCAGCACAATTTGATGAAACTTCTAGTAACTCTGGAAAATATCATTAAAAAAATATGAGATGTTGGGCGAGTATAACTTTTTTGCGTGGCTAGTAAGTTTTGTATAATTTGTCTAACCCAGATTATAAGGATGAATTAAAAAAAAAAAAAAAAAAAAACCGCAGAGCACATTTCTGAGGATGTACTTGTCAGAAGTAAAAGTGTAGACTTTTCAAAAATTTCAAATTAGAATGAACGAAATTTCAATTATTTGAATACCTGTGGAAACGTTCCGCATTTTGAACATCAAGAAATTTCGGATTCCATGACTTCTTTGTATGGAAAACTGATTGAATTATAATGACTGAATTAAAATTAAAAAGGGGGGGAAAGAAAGAAAATTTGATCAATAGATCTTTTAATGACTAAAAAAAATTTGATTCAAATTAGCGCAACAACAAACAATCTTCTATTGTGGACTGTAAGTCTATGGCGGATGTAGGTCTACCTAAATCATGAGGCTGGAACGGAATATTGTTTAAGGAGAATACTCACCATACATATATATTAATGTTATTAGGCTGACACCAGGAATTGTTAGCGCCTCCAGCAAAACTGAATTTCATTTCGATTAGCTCTACAGTCTATTTATTGGCCTTATTTCCTATTTCCTAAACTGAAAAGTCAATTTTTCTGATAGCGATTATGTCTCATTTAGGTTGCTGAGGGATATGGGTGTAACCACTAAATCAGTGTTGAGTTCCGAAAAGTTGGACCAATTGTATGGATCCAGTGGTTACTGTACTAAATATTAAAACGATTATCTTTTCTCTTCTTGTCTTGCTTTTTATATGGCGCCACTAAGTTTTTTGATCAACTCCCATAAAGGAGATCAGATTTCCTTACTTCCTCATTTGCAGCGAATAATTCTGGCTTAAATTTGTTGTGTGCCTTTTATATTTATGTTGACCTACTTTAACAGTAAGTGCTTCAATTCTAACCGATTTCAGTATACTTATTATTTCTTCATTACTTCCATACAAATGGAGTTCAAAAATAAAGCTATATATAGAGCACTCCTAAGATATTTATAACCTAACCTAACCCTACTGATTTGAAATAAATGTTTGATTCCCTAGTAAAATATCGCAGTGTCACTAAGGGGGGGGGGGTTCCATAATCGGTGCTTCCTGTTTCTGTAGACCAACGAACTTGATATTTATGAAAAAAAAATGTTCAGTTGGAGTCAATGATTTCTAACTGCACAATCATTTAGGCGAAAATAATTTTTTTCTCGAATACATTTCCAAAAAACTGGATTTTCAATGCCGACTTTTTAAAGTAAATTCATACTCCATCAGGTCGGTCAATTTTCCGTTCGGTTTTATTTTTTCACAATTTTCTTAATCCTCTTCACGAAAGATTGTAAAGCTATAATACTTAATATTGTATTTAGGTTGGAAACCCTCCTCTAGAAACCAAATATAAAACTTTATAATACATTATCCAATGAGTCATTTGAAGCAGGAGATAGCAGTAATGCGGTATTTGAGGGAATGTTTTTGAAAACGATCTCACCACATTTGACAAAATTTTTTGCTTGGTTTTCGATTTCAATATTTTGCAGCATCGCCACTTACAGTTGGTTTTTACAAAAGTCCTCAAACGATTGTTATTCAGCTATCCTCTGTTAATTATTATTAAACCCTCAACCTATAACTTTCAAGAGAAATTTGGCTGTCTCTCATCTATCTAATTTGTTTTTTTTTTACATTAGCATTCCGAAATTTTCTGAGTTATATTAGTTATCTTCATTACATGGATCGTCCTTCATTTTGTTAAAAAGGATGTTGAAAAGAAAAACTGCTGTTTTTTAATATCTTCGCTTTCCAAATAGAACATTTGTTGAAAGTTCTTGAAAAATATAGCAAGTACTCCATGATGAGAGTTAATTTAAACCATTCTCATTGTATACATCGTGGATGGGATTCATCGGGAATTCAACCAGAGTGAAACCTTCTTAACTTAACCCCACCCCCCCAAAAAAAGATAAAAAAACCTACTCTTTAGAGATCTTGCTTTTAAAATTGTGCAGCAACTATGAGTCCACTCATTCCGAAGTTGCACTGCTAATTAAGCTGGAATAACGCTATCAATCTGAAGTACTTTGATTTGTTAGCCTTCCAATGTAGCAAGTCGATTAAATAAATGGATATTTTGACTTTATTCTGAAAACGGAGTTAAATTCTTAGCTGGAAATTTCGTTGAAGTTTGTCTGTTAGTTCTCTGGACAAGCATGGCCAATGTTTTGCTAGTTTCGTCTCAATAGATTCTGCAACTATATTAAACACCCCAGTTAATGGAGCAACTACTTCTTTAGTGTGTTTCAAGGGTTAGAAGATGGTGGCAGGTTACTGAGTACCATTATATATATATATATATATATATATATATATATATATATATATATATATATATATATATATATATATATATATATATATATATATATATATATATATATATATATATATATATATATATATATATATATATATATATATATCAAACCTCAGCTTCGATTTTAATATAACAAAATTATTCAAACGAGTATCTCATCTGAACGATTAGTCCTCAAAGTTCTGAATGTCCTACTTTCACCTTCGGAGTTGATCGCTCAGAAGTTCATCGTCACCTATTTTAACTAATATTACTTTCATAAAGCATTTTATGAATGTCTGAATCCAGTTTAGTAGGAGAAGGCGAGTTGGATGGTCTCATAGGAAGTGGTGTTTCTACCCTCTTGGAAACTCGAGTATTTTTTAATTCCTCAAAACAGACAAAGGTAGGAAATAACTTCAACATCTATCATCAAATTCAAAAGGTGAAGGTTAAGAAATACTGCTACTTACTTATTTATCCACACCGTGCCTCATGGCACATGAGGCTGAGATCCGTTTCTTCCAGATACTTCTGTCTTGAACCACCAATTCAGATTCTCCTCACCTCTCCCATCTATCCATGCTTCAGTTTTTTTTTTTTTTTTGTCATTTTCTGCCAAGTTAAGTTAGACCTTCTCCTTCTCCGTTTTCTTTCTAAGGTCCATGTTGAACCACTCTAGGAATCTTTCTGCTGTTCATTCTCAGTATGTGTCCAATTTATTTCCATATGCGTTTTTTTTTTTTTCATTTCATTGGTGATACTTTTTTTGCTCAATCAGCTTATAACCCATCGTTTGTTACACGATGGGTTATAAGGTTTCGCAATAACGCTCGTTTATTCACTTTAATGTGTCACAGTCTTTCGGTTTCTAACGTATAAATATTTTAATGAGCGCTTGTTATACGAAGCTTCATTTATAATTCTCCACTTTCTCAAAATCTATTATAAGCACATAGCAGCCCACCGTCAGGTATTTAGAGGGCAATTAATCGAATTAACTTTAATTTTTATTTCTTAATCTAATCTATCGAATAACCATGATTTAACGATCAACTGAGTTCGACACGCTAAAGAATTTAAATAATAAACAAGGTATTAAAATAAAAACAGGAAAAAACAGAATTATAAATGAATGAAGCACTATAATTTTCTCTTGATTTTACAGATGATGGATAAACAACGGATAAGATGTTTTTCTCACCAGCTTTTTACAAAAATTTTAATATAAATCCCAAAATTATTTCAAAGAATCGGTGAACTCCCAATAAATAAATAACAAAAATCAGAGGTAAGGAGGAAAATATTCTGCTGTCCTCTGCCAAACTATAGTTAGAAAAAATAAGCAATTTTTGTTATTAAAAAAAAAAAAAAATATATATATATATATATATATATTTCGCATGTAAGAAAGTTTGATTTGAGATTTCCCCATCCATCATCCTTTTTATTTATAGGTGCAATCATTACGGCCAAATAACTTGACTTCTTCTAACCCCAGTTTGGATAATGACATAGCGGTTAATCCTACTTGATACTCTGCTGTGTCATGTTGTCTCTGTTCCATCGATACCAGTTTCGCTTCATTGAATAACACACACAGAACTTGCTTTCTTCCGCTGGAATAAGGGTAGAAATTTGAATTCAACGCATAATTTATAAGAGTATAATTTCATTGACTACACCGTAGTTAATAAAAAAAAGTATATAATCATTATTTTATTTTAAGCGGCAAGTCTTAATCTTAATGCTGATGATGATTAATTTCTTTTCTTTTTTTTTTTTCTTTTTTTTTTTTTTCACATTTGACGTCCGTAGACGCCGTATGGTCACTTCCGTACCTCACAGGGTTTTGGGAGTGAAGCCTTCTGCTAGAAGTTGAAAGTGTCTTAACTCTTTATTGAACTTTTTTTTACAACACTATTCCATATCACATGTCAAATGCAAAAGATAGATTTGACATCTCTCTCTCTCTCTCTCTCTCTCTCTCTCTCTCTCGGATCCTACCAAATGTCATCATCTATTAACCCTACAAACGAATCTTCCAAAACTTTTTTGAGACATCACGATTAGCACATCAAACCTTCACCATTTTCAACCTTCACCTTTGACAAGTTGATGAATCTCTTCCACTTGAAAGTGTTCCTTTCTCGAATGACTACTTTTCTAAAGTAGACATCGTTTGAACTGTGATCTCACATTTTTTGTACAACACTTCTTTGTTCAACTTTTTTGTACAACACTTCTTTGGTCATCTTTGTCAGGCATACAAATTCCATTATTACCTGATCAGCTTATTAATTCAATAATAAGAACTGAATTTAGGCTTTACATTCTTATTTGTCAATCCTCTGAACTTGTAATACATTATTTAACCAGTTACTGATTTACACATCGGATGTTATTTGAATTTTTGTTAAACACACTACATCGTAACAGTCTGTCAATAATGTATAAAAAATCTCATAACTTTTACCTGCAGTTTTTGATCATTATTAGGTTTCTAAACGAAATCAAAATTAGAAAAAAAATTATTTTCAAGTCTACGCTTAAAAAGGTTTCCGTTGTGCATTTGAAAATAAGCATGCAGAATAAAGTATCCCTAACACACTTGAAGATTACCCTACAGTACTTTGTAAACAAAGTTATTTGAAAATCATTGCAAAAGCCTACCCACATTCAGGAAAATTGAACAAGATAACTAAGAGCGAACGAACTCCTACACTTAATCTCCATTTTCGACTTATATTCGACACGACTTGTTTGAGACTGTGAGTAGAAAATCACTTCCTGCGTGGCTGTAATTGAGCAGAGATGCAGGTTTGGAATTTGGGGTAAGATTTGCATTGGAGAAATAAGAATCAATATGTCCAGCTTATAAATTAAAGGAAGATCGTTATTATAAGAGAAAACAAACGTTTCTAAAGTACCCGGAAAATGAAGCCTCGAATCAAAGAAGAAATGTAAAGTAGAGGCAACTGGTTTGAAACTTCTTGACACTGAGAAATCTTAAGCTATTCAGGCATGATGTAGTAAAAGCTCTTTCCTTCTGAATTACCTTTACTTCTGACAATTTGAAGAACGATAGATGAAATGTTAAAGGCCATGAAGTGATCTATCAATAATGTTACCTGGTTACACTGTCATGAACGTTTTGGGGTTATCCTGTTCTAGAAAGTTAAATAATTTCTTTACGTAGTTATTCAAAAGGTGTATTATTATTATTTATAATTTACCATTTATTTCTTTTTCATTCTCATTTAAATTATTAAATCTTCTTTATTTTAAAGAATTATAAATTTTTTTAGAGTATAAAATATAAATTACACCAATTAACACCACACATTATGATCATAGTCATGTGATCAAGCATCTATTATTATCTAATAGATTTCTAGCAATAAAAGTGGTTTTAATTGCGTGTTGTATTTCATGGAGACTGTTCCATTCATCTACTAGAAGTAGTGGATTTTCACTCCATAAATATGATTTCCGCTTCTCAAAAAATACCTTTCGATTGTTTGTTGAGTAATCACCTAGTATTGTTTGATTACGCGGGAATCAAAACAGCGTAATTTCTATTGAAATTGCAAGGTGTCGCTCCAATACACACAATACGCATTTGTTCTAGAAAAGAGAATAATTTTCGCTGAAAAATTCTTGTGATGCATTTGACCGTAACTCGTACAGATCTGCCATTCCTAATGATGGAGATTCCAAGATAAATTTATGATTACTGCTAAATTATCCTTCATTAATCCATTTTACACATTGTAAACTCCTCCCCCCCTTATTACTGAACAAATACTTAAATACTTCCGGGAAAGCTGAGTATATCTAAACTTGATGAATTGATTTTCTTAAAAAATGTGTAACGGCTTTTAAATAGCAACAAACAGACCACCAACAGCCTCGGCAACCTGATATCGAACCACTTCTGTCAGACAACCTCCAAGTTACATCACTGACCTCGCGGTTGTTTTCGTTGTTAATCATTCACCCTGCGTACTAATGCGGAAACTGTGCGACTGAAATTCTCGCTGGCACGTGATAAAAGGAGTCAATTAAGAAACAGAAAAACGAGATACAAGCTTCCCATAGATCGTTCTTAATTTTAATAATTTGGCCGAGAGCAATTTCTTCTTTTTGTATTCTAAATACACGGAGTTTATGGAGTTAAACAGGCTTTGTTATGCGGAAAAATTAAAAATTTCTTGAAGTAAAACTTCTCAATTGTAATTTTTTTTTTTTCAATTAAAGTGATTGAGAAAAAATTTAAAACCTCGATTCCTGTATCAAACAAAATTTAATAAACGCATATTCCAGCACTTTCAATATGTTATCTCCGTATGAATGAGCTGAGGTAGCATGTAATTTTAATTAATATTATGCAAAAATTATATTAGATATGCCTCAAATGTTCCTCACATGTTTCAAAAATTTGCCATATATATGCAGCAATAATAAACACATATAAACTGAAAGTAATCTAAATGGCAGCCTACCAAGAGCGTTCTTGGGTTCGTCAATAAGATGTAATAACTTGTTGATATCGCATCAGTCTGGGTGATGCCCCTATCGCCTTCAGTACATTTTTTGTGGCACAATAACTCCAAATAATGCCGGCTCGGTTGGTTGAGTGGTTAGCGTATCTGCTCACCAAACAATTAGGCTACTGAAGAAATACACTCGATCATTCCTCTTTTGGGAGTCCCACTACTAGGCAAAGGCCAGTAATGAGATTCGTAACTAGCCATTATTTCTACCAAGTATTGCCCTACACGGTGACAATGTACCCCGATAGCTTCGGGCTTCTTTCAGTAGAATCAATTCCAAGACGGATTCGAGTAGTTATCTCGACTAAACACTTTACTTCATTCTTCTACATTCTTCCTCGATGGAAATGCTTAATTCTATCACTCGCACCTCCCCAAATGTTCACACGAATAACTTCAACGGAATATGGCAATTAAGAAGGCCACGGAAGATGGATAAATTCATCTTTTTTGTATTCCAGAACCTATCAAGGGCATTTGCCTTGAGTGGAAAGCTTTCCTTTTTTGTGGGAACAAGTTGGCTCAATTCTACACTAAGCTTTCTGAGCTCTCTCTTGTAGTACAAATATGTTCCTCTCTTGTATGCTTTTTCTTTTCTTTTCTTTCTTTTATTTTATTTTTCATCTAGGATCCGTATATATTCTAGAAAGAGAAGAAACTCGAATACAATTTTTAAAATAATCTCTCTTTTTTTAAAGATAATCTCACGCATGAAAGATTATGGAAGCTACATAGCGCACTGGTTACATTACTGTTACTGGATTTGAAAACCAGTGAATTGAGATTTTAAAGAAATTAAAAATTCTTTCAGCAACAAAAAAAGCATGCAGAAGAAACCGTACGACGACGACGTATGAGGGAGAAGTAAATCAGTGGAAATATGAGTCACTGGTTAACCTAACCAGAATTTTCTCGGCGAAACTGAAGATTTATGATAAGACAATTTTAAACAGTGGAATAAAATTTCGTGGTGAAACAGATTTGAAATGTGTAAAGCTTAGTAGTTAATATAACATCTGATGCGAGCAAAGCGAACTTGTACGATCTGCTTATGATAAATCAGTCGCTTCAGCAGAAATGTCGTCAGTGATAGTGAAACTTTTCCCCCAGCATGTTCTTTCAAACTGTGGAAGAAATCGAAGTCTGTATGGGAGAAAACATTTACCACCATAAAATCAGATCTTTCATGTGATCGCAACGACACTGGTCATTGCCGTATCCGATCTGAATAAGATTCGTCCTTCATTTTGAAGTCTTATTTCTCTGAAAGAATTTCTTTGACCATATGGCGTTCTAATTCAGAGTCTGAATTATGGCTTAAGGCTGACGTGAAGGGGAAATTAAATCGCCTAACTGTACCTCGCATGCGTGATGTGTAAAACTTTTGAAAAGATGACCCTCGTGTGATTGTGAATGTTATTAGACTACAGATCGCCAAAGTTTGGTTAGGTTGTTTTGCATTACGGCTGAATCAGTTAAGGTTCAGGTAAAGTTGAGGTTGAGTAAAGTTAAGGTTGAGATAGTGTAATTAAGTATAATAATTGTTTGTGTTCTGATATGTTTGCTTGTTTAGGAAATAAAAAAAATGAGTTTTGTGACAAAACTCGGTTTTTTATCCAACGAGACCAGTTAACTGACCTTAACTTTAAAAAACCCTGATAAAGATTCTTTCCATTCTAGATGGGATTCGAACCCAGGTATTTCCAACCAAAAGGCATTGTCGGTATTAATGATGCTGGAAATATCAGGATTCAAATCTCGTCTAAGATGAGAAGAATCTTTATAAGTGTAGCTTCATCTCAAAGTGAAGTAGCCAGTCTCGAGCGGAGGTGAAGTGTTTTCACAGGCAATTCACATATACAATACACTGCATTCGTAGCCTAAGTTGCTTCGACTATAATTCTAAACGATTCCAACCCAGTTGTTTCCAACCAAAGAGCATCATCGTTACCGACTTGAATTACAAAGATTTCTTCCCCTGAAGCCAAAACTAACATTTTTATACCATCTGATGAAAGAGGAAAAGTGCCGAAGAAAATAAAGCTAAAAGCAAAAACAATCGCTTTAATTTCCATTATAAAATGAATATCGAATAAAACGAAATGATATCTTTTATCTTATATGTGAAATAGAGATAAAGTGAAGTAAAACAAATTAAAATAATAGTCTAGTGAATTTTTGACGGAAAGGAGAAGTTTATTGTAAACTGGATGGTAAGATGGCATATGCAGTAGAAGAACGTTTTTCCTCCTGGAAACTAGGGTTTTCATTCCACAAAACAGAAAAAGTGACAAGAAGGACACACGCAGTTCATAGAAGACACCACACTACCCTCAGAACTTCAGTTGTTGCTTCAGCCGTAGTACAAAAACCACCACTACCAACAACAGCTTGAACGAAATTAATTTTTCTTCTTTCAGCGTGTTTGGAACCTATTTTCTGAAGATTTATTAGATCTCTCGTAGTTATTTAAAATGAATACCTTTACACTGTTATTGAAAATTTCAAATCATCAATTAAAAGATTTGTGATCTTTCCGAACTTTCATAGTGTGACTGAGAGATCTTTTGCATTTGACTTCAAAATACCGTACATGCGAGTATGGATGGATAGAAGGTTGATTTTCGAAGCGACCTCTATCCATTGTGATTTAGGCAAGAGAAATTGCTTATTTTTATTCTTTTGAAAATTTGCTTCTGCATGTTATCACAAAAAAAAAAAAGATTATATATACAAAAAAAGTGAGCCAAATAATGAGAAAGCAGGAACTCGCCAAAATCCAACAGTTTTTACTTTGCTGACATTATTTTTATTATTGACTTGTTGCTGCCAATAAAATATTGCACGAATTAAGGGTAATTTACATTCTCAATAAATAAAACAATATCAGCCAAGTAGCCGCTTTTAAATTGCAGTTAACTTACAGCTGTCTCAGTATTTTTGCTTACTTCTTTATATATAAGATGTGTTTTATATATAAAGGAGCAAACGCTCTTTTATGCTCACTTAAAACACACGAGAGTCTTATCACTTATGTTTTTGAGATGAAGTAGGTAAAACATTCACACTACATACAGTACTTGGATTTTGATTAGAACTTTTTATTAAAAGTCCGTATATGTCTATTGTTCGAAACCAAACTTAAAAAAAAAAAAACAAGGATATTCTTAGAATATTACCAACAGGCAATTAGAATCTCAGAAATTGAAGTAAAGTATTCACGACTATTCTCTCAACGTTTTTATAATATAATATAATAAATATCGTTGTGGCTACATGGTTTTCTACTGCTCACTGGTCATGTTCAAATAAAAAAAAAAAAGCTTAAGCATAGAGGAAATAACAAAGTGCAAATTCGTGTACACTTGATAGAACTGACCTCTCATCTAGTCTGTGAACTGGAACTCTGGTGTCACTTTGTGACAACAAGTGCATTAGCTTAGTACAGACCAAAAGGAATTGCCCACTTGGCATCCAAAAAATCCTCTTCTTTCCTTTTGAAAATGACCGTACATTTAATAGTGTAAGAAACACGAGAAACACGCGCGACTAATAAAGTAGTCCGATCCTCAAAGCTACACACGAGCATAAAGTTAATGAGGTGTAAGTGATGACGGAGAAACTGGTTGACTCAACCGAAGAATCCTAGTAATCAGCTATGACAGTAGCACTTAGGATGTCATCTACATTGTTTACCCACCGCATCAGATAATTAACTTGACTCATGCGAACAGTAATGAAAACCTATACGCATATAATACTACTGATGAAGGTTTCTTGAACAGATAAGGGCATCGAACACTTGATATTATTCAAGGCAATTCGTGTTGTGTACTAGAGTGATATGTGTGTCAAATGCTTGCTAAAGTATAGCACGATATCTAATGAATGCTAAAGCATCATTATTACTAGATCAACCTGTCAATGAAATTGCTGCACAGCAGAGCTAATGTGAGTGAGTGATTGGTAGCAAAAAACAGATGGGATCAATGAATTGATTCACACACCAATGAAAACATTGGTCGTCCACTGATGAAACTATAAATTTCTGAATAAATTATAAATTATAAGATATTGACATATCTTATATAGATTATCGGAAGTGACTCATTAGCAACGGTTGTAAACTGGAAATTGTACAATCCGGAAATTGGAAATCAATTTATGGTTTGAAAATTGTCACTTTATTCAAATTACCTCTGGCATAAAGAGACATTTTCAACGTCAGCGTAACTAAATTTGTTTTCAACAGCATAGAAATATTGACTTACGTGTATTATATATTCTAGGCTCATAGGAGATTCCTCAGAACAGTATTTATTATTAACATATTTTATTATTTAAATAACTAATACCCTTTTGGGCATGGATCACGGAGTGTTCAGGGTCCTTTTTAGAAGCTCGTCGTAGTAATCTATTGCTAATAGTTAATGTTGTTCCAGAGATCTGTTTGTTATTTAATTACAAAATTATTATATGAAATGTTTACAAATATTAATTTTAGTATTTATTTTTATGCCTCTATGAACCGTTTGCACTGGTGCACTCACTGGCTACACCTGCAATGCACTCCGCTCATTTATTAACTTATGTTTTATGTTTGTACACGGTATTAAAAAAAAAATACCTTTAAAACGTTGAAGTAAAGATTATAAGTATACCATGTGACAGTATGAACAGTTTAATATTTTAGACAGAGATGGACTAAATTACTTTGGCAGAACATGTAAAGCTTGCAAAATAGTACATGATGTCGCTTCTCTCCACAAAACTATCAAATAAATGTTTCATAAATATATTTACTTGACGAAAAAAAAAAAAAAAACTGAATGCATTATTTCAATTACTACAGGTTTATGCTTGATTTAAAATTCTCCACGAGAATCTTCCAGGCCTTTATTGGTATACAAATAAACCAAGAATTTCAAAAACGTAATAAAATTTTATTGACTACTATTTCCTTTACAATTAAAGTTATATTCATCTTTAAATTGGAAAAAAAAAGGAAAAAGAAAGAAATATTACGTCTCGAGCTATAAGGAAATAAATACTCGTATTTCTCTTCTTTGATAAAAGCTTTTAATGAATTAATATAAATAGTTGTTTAAAAAACCTCTATGGAATTTGAAGCGCAAAAAGAATTTAAAGTATAGAATAAACTCTGTATTTTTTGAATAATATTTTACTTTAACATTATTTCTAATTATATCTTTAACATTTTTTGAAAATTTGCATAATAAAAACACACTTTTTTAAAATTTAACATAAGAATAATATGAAAATGTGTTCGCTGAAGTGCTGAAGTTACATGGTACGAGGCGACTGAAATTGGTACCCAGGGAGGGTAATGGATGGCAATGCTGTTGTTGCCAATGAAGTTCTAACTGAGGCTCGGCTATTGCTGTTACCCTCTTGCCATGATCAGAGCTTTATAGCTCAATAACCCCTATCCTTCACTGTCCTCTTCAGACAACGGGGAATATGAAAAGAATTCTTGCTTCGCCCCTTTAAGCTAGTCCTTATAAGGACTATAAGGCTGAAGTTTCATTTCAATATGAATTAAATTCTTGTTCGATATTAGATGTAGAAAATTACGATGTAGAAAACAGAATAAATAAACCAAAAAATATATAAAATAAAATATAAAAAATAATGTAAACAAACTGTTCTAGAGGTTAAAAAATTATTTTAGGTTAACAAAAAATCTTCAAGAATTGGTATTCTTAGGCAGCTAAGTTGAATTTCATTCCAATGTATAATAGTAAATTACACATTGATTATAATAGTAAAACTAGAATGCATAAACATATTATATCGATTGATTAAAATAAATAGGTTTAAAATTTAAGAAAAAATTTTAATATTTTAAAACTGTAATAAAAATTTAATTTTCTCTTTACAAATGATGCGTCATATTTTTGTCATTCAAGCACACCTGTTTTGCTAGAATACTCTCTTGAATATTCACTTCAAAAAATGTACCAAAGTTACTGATAAACGATCACTTGTTCCCTTTTTTTTCTCTCTGTGAATGAATTTTTTTATTTGTTTTCTTCTCCAGCTTGTTTGTGCTGTTTCGTGGCGCGAGCGTGATGACTCCAAGTAAGAGTATAAGTAGTCACGACTGGATAAAATTGGCGGCAAGACTTGTTTCCTCATCTGCCAGTAGCAAAGAATTAAGGTTTTAATTAAAATGGACGGCTTTGTAGCACAATACACTGATCTGGCCTGTTACTGTCACGGAACCTTTTTCTGCAGCTCTTGCTCGCGGAAGTGTACACACAACTCATCCTGTTACCAGATGTGAGGTCCCCGTGACCTGATTCAGTTGTGTAACCCCTACTATTTGCAAATACATGGATTCCTTCTCTCATTATTTCATCTTAAAGGGTTGTCTTGATTAAAAATATTTTGTTGTTTTGGTCGTGAGATATGCTAGGTAACCGGATCAGTCTACACAAAAACTGTCCATCATGTGTCAGGTAATTTATATGTTTTAAATGCTGATGATATGGTACCCTTGCATCCAATTGGCGAGAAGATAAATCGGCAGAAGAGTGAGAGGAATAATAACCATCAGCCTAAGCTGTACTGGGACAACTAGCTCAAAAAATAATAAACCAATAAATCACAAAACGAAGACAAAACCAAATCTGAAAGCAAGAATAAGCACTTTCGTCAGATCCAAACTTTTATCGAATTCAGAAGTCAAAATATTGCTTCTTGTCTAATGTTCTCCATTCACTAGAAACAATAAAATTATGACTAATATTTTTTTCAACATATATGAAGTGAAAACGTTATGATTTCAGTTAATTCTATCTTAGGGTAATTGCAATAGCCCCTTTTCAGACTAAAGAAACAATGAAAACGTTGTCTAGAGTCTAGACCACACATGACACATGCAAGGACTAAGCAGGGTCACCCCTCGACTCTAGTCATTGGCGGTATTCTAAATTAGGGTTCTTTGAGTCACGATTGTGCCCTGATTTTAATGACAGAATCTCTCTCTCTCTCTCTCTCTCTCTGTCTCTCTTACGTCTTTCATCTTTTTTCTTAATCCACCTCCTTTTTTATATATCCCTAACCAGTAATATTCGAGTGATATTTGTACTCGTTTTTCCTTTATATATATGGGCTGGATATGGATACATAGTAATTTACAAGTAATGCGTTCATGTCACAGGTCTAAGCCTGACCGAACCATAATGTGCAATTTGCGCTTACAGAGGTGGTTGTATTAAGAATAAACTGTAATTTCTGGTAACTGTTCCACAAGCAGTAAAATAGTAACAATTTTTGAGAGTGACTGGCTGGTCAGTAGTTCAAAATTAAAAATGAAACATGCAGTTTTGGAATTATATGACCTAGAAACTTAGTCACGTGCAGCCTAAGATTTTATTTGCATAATACATAACTTCCATATTTATGCAAGCAGCAGAAATCGTCGCATGCTTGTTAGTACAAAGTAATGCAAATTAAAACAAAAACTAAAATAATTCATTTTTAAAGTTCAACTGCGTGAATTTATTAAATGGGTTTTAATCAGTTTTATCTCGTAGTTTCGATGAACCCCGCTGGAAAAGCTTTGGTCAATTCTGAAGAATCCACAATAAGACATCACTTTCCAAAAATTACTTATACAAAAGAAATGTTTCTGACCTTCCTAAGAGCCTCTGCACCCATCTTTATTTAATATATATTTATTTTGCGTAGATCTTGTAAAAATCCTTGGTATTTTGTTTGCCATTCATAAACAAGTAGGCGTGTCTGTTTGTCTGTCTTTCGACTCTTGATAGGAGGGGCAGGGAGGAGAGGGGCAGACGAATTTCATCTCTGGCACCATACTATCACCTTATTTAGTCTGGGGGAATGTTAATTTCTTTATTCATTTCCTCCTCCCTGACCTTGAGAATTCATCATTATATTCCTGGTAGATTTATAAAAATAACGAACCGCTGACTGACGTTTTTTTTTTTTTTTTACTTGTATATGAAAATAAGTAAACTAACGCTGATCGAGTGGTTAATGAACCCTCTCTCCAACTAGCTAACAAGCTGAGGTTCGAATCCCGTCGTGAGCATGGATGTTTATGTCTTTATCTCCCACTTAAAGACCAGCGGCGTGATACCACTACCTGCTTATTGGAAACCTGAAATGGTTCGAATAAAGCTTCCTCTTTGCCCTCAACAGTAGGTTTGCGGACGATATAAAGAACAAATAAAAATACAAAAAATATAATAAAATGATTTTAAAAATGTAGTCCCCTCACGGTATTAATGTACAGCACTTATAATGTAATTATAAGTACATGTAATGTAATAATGTACTTATTAATGTAATTCTAAACTTTTGTGGGTGGGAGGTACATAAAAAGCATGCGTATCTTAAAAACATAATGCGAAAACTACTAATACTTAAAAGCAAAATAGTTTAAACTCATTTTCAAAGTTTCTTAGTTTATTATTATATAAAAAATGTCTAAGGCAGACAACTTTTAATTCATAGATTTATTTATTTATTCATATTGGGTTCCCCCTCTTTCTCCATTGTTGGGTCCCCCCCCCCCTCTTTCTCCATTAAGTGAATATATACACTTAATCTCTCATTACGGTTAAGCCCGTAATGAGAGATTAAGTATATGTATCTGATGGCTGTAAGTCCATGTGTGTTCACGGGACCGGTTTGCCTGTTGTGAGGGACGACAAACTCAAGTTTCCGGGTGAAAAAAAAAAAAACCTACCTCCGTATGAGACCGGCTAACTCACCTTTAGTAGAAAGTGACCAGATAAAGTTTTCTCACCTCATGGACGGGAATCAAACCCAGGTCCTTCCGACCAAAGGGATTCGTCTATTCTACTGAGCTACGGAATCTATAAATTAAGTTTCCCATACGACCATATACAACGTTGAATAAATCCTATACACAGCATGTGCCCTAATAGAGAAGCACAAAATGCGAGAAACGGCATGTGCCCTTCTATTGGAAAAACCGATTAGTTTTTTCCAATGGAAGGGCAGGTTTTCAAATGAAGATGAATTATCAAGTCTCGAGCCGAAGTCTTTCTTTCCCGCGAAAGCGGACAAACTAGCCAGAGATCGCACAAGTAATAGATTATATTTTTGCCGTCAGCCAAGGATTCCTTAGGCTAACGTCAACAATATATAATATTCCTATACTACTGGTCTATCACAGACACTAGGAACATGTCACTTGGTGATCAAGTTAAAGTGTAAATAACAAGCGGTCGTAGAAAGTTAATTATAATGCACGGTGCTACTTCCAAAGACGAGATTAGAATAATGGTTGGAATTATGCAGATTTTTCTCCGCCTAAGAAGAAAATAGCATAAACAGAATAATGTCACATTGGTAACACATAGCACCTCCAAGGACCAATAAAGCGAGGTCGTTTCCACTCCCCTCTCACCTTTCAAGTCGAAAATTGATTATCATAATTAATGCCTTCTCTCTCTCCCTCTTTATATATATATATATATATATATTTTTTTTTTTTTTTTTTTTTAAAGATACCAAGCTATTTTAATCCTGGTTTTACTCCATTTCCCAAGTAAGCAAACAGACAAATAAGTCAAGTTTGCGCCTGCAAGTGTTGCAAGTCTAGCTGACCCTGCACGTAGTGCAAGACCAAGTCAACTCATGGTAAAAGCAGAATAAGCTCTGATCACTAATCTTAATATTTACCCATAATGCAAAGCACATCTCCTGGAGGAGATGTATGGTGTTTTGTATTAAAGGTAAGGGGCCACTACCCAGACCGGTTTCGACCTTTATTGAGGTCTCATCAGTGGGAGCCAGGCTAGAAATACCAAGATTTTAGTCATACAGAGCTTATAAGTATTTTACCAGAACAAGTTACCATAAGGTGTTTTAACCTTATTAAATAAAAATCTCTCTCTCTCTCTCTCTCTCTCTCTCTCTCTCTCTCTCTATATATATATATATATATATATATATATATGGGAATAAATTTTTAACTTGGGTATATTGTATATTAGGATAACCAAGCAATTTTATATGCTTGGTTATTTTAGCTCCTAATCCCAAGTGTGCAAACAATTAAGTTTGCGCCTGAAACAAAGTTCAAGTCTAAAGATGGTACAACACCAGGGCAGCTCATTGTAAAGGTGGTTAAAGCTTTGATCACTATTCTTAGTATTTTCCCATAATGTAAAGCACATCTCACTAGAAGATGTATACTGCAATGCATTATGGGTGGGGTCACTACCCAGACCGGTTTCGACCTTTTTTGAGGTCTTTGTTTCAGGCGCAAACTTAATTGTTTGCACACTTGGGATTAGGAGCTAAAATAACCAAGCATATAAAATTGCTTGGTTATCCTAATATACAATATACCCAAGTTAAAAATTTATTCCCATCAATATCTCCTCCAGAGATTTTTATTAAAACTTAATACACCTTGTTGCAACTTATATAATTAAAGTTGATAAGGCTTTGTATTACTAAAACCTTGGTATTTAGGGTCTAGCTACTCACTGAGGAGACCTCAAAAAAGGTCGAAACCGGTCTGGGTAGTGACCCCACCCATAATGCATTGCAGTATACATCTTCTAGTGAGATGTGCTTTACATTATGGGAAAATACTAAGAATAGTGATCAAAGCTTTAACCACCTTTACAATGAGCTGCCCTGGTGTTGTACCATCTTTAGACTTGAACTTTGTTTCAGGCGCAAACTTAATTGTTTGCACACTTGGGATTAGGAGCTAAAATAACCAAGCATATAAAATTGCTTGGTTATCCTAATATATATATATATATATATATATATATATATATATATATATAAAACCAACTCTACTAGAATTATATATAATTTCCCGTGATGTCTACTTTTTTTTGAAATTATTTCATTCCAAATACTCCATTTAGTGCAGAAATAGGTGAACGTTTCGTTATCTTTTCCGCCGAGACGCGGAAGAGAATAAAGGTGTCTTGAGGTGAGCGAATGGGAGACAAAATATAAAGCAGTGAAAGTAAGTTCCTTCTTTTAGCCCACCACACCAGGAACCAGTGGGACCTAGTCACTCCCTTTTTATCGGCGGCCTTTAAAATTAGGGCTCTTTTAGTCACGCATGTGCCCTCATTGAAATGACGGAAGTTCTCTCTCTCTCTCTCTCTCTCTTTAGTTCTCCACACTTCGAATACTCCGTGGTCACGTGTTTTTTGCATAGCTTCAATCTAACAGAATTTATCCTCGACCCTTCAACACTCTTAAACTAACTGACCAAACGTTGTCAGTGTGCATATCACATTATCTACAGGGCGTGAATTGTACTCTAGTAGGTGGACGTATATGGCGGAGGGTCATCTACTGGTACGACGTGTTACAAAAGCGAGAATGACCTTCTGTTCCTCACACTGTAAGATATTGTATCCATCTCCTATGTTAGGGTTAGTCTCGCTTTGCTCGTATACTAGTCTAATCTGTTGATTACAAATGCTGTGTCACGGCGTTTAGAACAGTACAGTAAAGAAAGGTCAGCGGAGGTTAGTTTCGGTATACGGCGTGCAAAACAGGACTAGGAATAAGGCGGTGGTCTGACACAGCCAACACCGCCCCGTTTCAAGGCCTTCTTACCAGTTTCGGGGTTGTACATAACCTACATTGTGGGTAGGTGAGTGAATATGGTCAAAACCCACCTTTCAGTGACCCAAATGACCTCTGTGACACTAATATTTGGACTCATTTAACTTTCTTAGTGATGTGTTTTGCATGCTTCTGTAAATATGATAATATAAGCATAGTACCCTGTTTGTCTTCCGATATCAGTCGTATACCCAAAGCTGGAGTTTGACTTTTTTTAAGCTTTCAGGTGCCATTTAGATTTGAAGTCCGTTTCTTAAGTGTTTTATTCTTGTGATCTCCTTAGGATATGAATAAATAGCGCCTTATTATAAATAACGTCTTAAATTGATCGGTGAAATCAACAGAAACTTATCACATACAGAGAAAATGATGAAGCTGGAATTCGCCTAATATACATCTTCGAAATGAAACGTATTGAGTTTAATCATAATTATCATTCTTTCGTTCTTTCTTTCTTCCTTTCATCTGTTTTACTTGTTTATTGCATTTTGGTGCTGAAATTCACATTCGTTGCATATATTATGATTTTTTGATTGTTTATACTCTCGTGATAGCTCCTCCATAGAAATGCAAGTTCGAATCGCGTTTTAGGAACATTTGTAAGAACTTTTCAATAGAAGTTAAGTTAGTCTTACACAGAAACCCTCCGTAGTTGCAGTCTATATCGACTGCAGTTGCCCTCTAGTTGAAAAGATTTGGTTTCTAATTCCACGATTCGAAGTACCTTAAGTGTTTTTTTTTTTTTTTCAACCGAAAGTGAGTTAACGGGTCACGTACGGCGATGGTAAGGTTTTATATCCCGCAAAACAGACATCCCAATCAGAAGAACACATCATTTGCATATCTTAATACACTGGCTTCATTGCCTTAATTGCTTCGACTGTAAATTCAAAACAACCAATCTTGCACAGAAGTGATAGAATTAGAATTTTTTCATCTCGTAAACTTGAGTTTTTATTTTTCTGCCGGACATTTCTAATTAATATACCTCAGCTTCAAATTACTAACAATGGTCCCCCTTTGCTTAGTGTATTTTTCAAATTTTGCTATTCCAAGTTCCTAAATAGGATGCAAACGTCTGTATGCAAAGTATTGTCTGTCAATTGGGTATTGTTCTGAGGTTTGTGTTTTCTGTTTAACAGGAAAAAATAAACAAAAAAAAGTTTCTGAGAAGGGAGGGAATGCTTGTCACCTCCATATGAGATGGGCTAATTCATCTTCAGTCTTTTCGACTGAAGCCTTTATAAACGCACCAAAAAAAAAAAAAATCTTTTTCGCTTCCAAGACTGGATTCGATCCCAGGATTTTTGAACCAACGGAAAAATGTTGTTCTTCGGACCAAATGTTAAATGGATCCTAAACTCCATATCCATCATATGTGGACATGTTTTTTTTTGTGTTGAAATATAGTTGACTGTCCATGAGCTATTAAAAACTGCACGACTTCTGTAAATGAGAACACGCAATCTTTTCTAGAAGTGAAACATGTTCTAAACCAGTTCATAATGTAGAACTCCATTAAAATATATACTGTGAATTCGACCACTTAACTTTAACAGATATCAATCTAATAAATTACATATCAAATAGCAGAAAGTTCCTGCTGTTTTTTCCAATTAAACTGAAATATAAACAAACTGCTTATTAACTATAATTCTTGTAAATCAATGTTCTTTTTGGATGTGGACAATGACCCTTAGATATGAATCGTAAGGACACTCCTGTGGCAATTTCCTAGTATTTTTGAAAGAGTTTTATTATTTATTTGATATAATTTTTTTCTCACGAAACTGTATAATGGAATGGCATAATGAGATATCCATTTATGTTATTCTCTCTTTGGAGCGCGTTGTCCTTTGTTGACAAAGAGAATAAATAAAAGAAAAACAAAAAGTGTTTTTAAAAAGGACAGATCATTTTCTTGAGAATTGAAATAAAAAATAGTTTATCACTAGCCCACCCACACTACACTGTTTTTAGTCTTCCATGGATGGAAACTGCTACGAAAATTGCCAAATTACCTTTGTTTGAAATATCACAAAAGACTTATTTACTGGATAAATAATTTTTATAGAAAAAGATTGTGATTTTATCTTCCAGTATTATTCTTGAATAATATTTTCTTATGTCGGAAAATGCAGTAAGACGATTTCAGTGAGTCTAGTCTCGTATTCATACAAACTGTCCTTCAAAAGCTAAAGAAGGTTCAAAATTCAAAGATTATAATTCATAAATTCCATATTTATAGAAAACAACAATGCGCAACCGACTTATGTTAAAACTAAACAATGGACAAAAAAACAATAGACTTCCTTTTTAGGTTCCATTTCCTGTTCATTTAAATTTTACATAATTCTGCACGTGACTGGCAAAAAAAGAAAAGAAAAAAAAAATCGAGACAAAGTAGACATTCCACTGGTGTTCTTAAGCGATAAATGTGGAAAATAGAACGACACACCGTAACAACAACAAAAAGAAAAGAAAGAAAGAAAGAAAAGAAAAGTGTGAGATGCCAGTCACTTGTTGTCTCTTAAAGAAACACTTCAAAAACGTGAATCTAAACTCGTAGTATATAAATGGGTCAATCGGATCACTCTAGCTTCTCGTTCTTTCATAGTCTAGTACTGCTTGAATCTAATTATAAAAGAGAACATTTTTTTAATAAAGTAGTTTACAAGAATTGACGAAAAACTTGTCATTGCTTTATGTGAATAAATCGATGAGTTTTGTGTAAGGAGTAGGTGAAGAAATTGCACAACTACTGCGGAATTATTGAGATAATTTTTCTTAATGATCTAAAAGTATTTAGACGAATCTACTATGCATTGCAATATAAAATGGTTCTTTATGAGTTTATAAAACATTAAAAATTTTATAAACTCATAAAGAACCATTTTATATTGCAATGCAGTCCTTACTGCCTTTTAATAATGACCAGACTCAGTCTCTGGAAGTTCAAATGATCTGTACAGAATATTTCTATATATGAGGATATTTTAAAAATTAAATAAAGAAGATGAGAGAACATCACGTGTCAGTATAAATGCACAGGTTGTTGAGGAAGAAGATGAATAGGTGAAAAGGGTATTTGCATTGTCTGTTAATTCATACGACTTAAGAGATGATATCATACAGAGCGAATGATCGCTCCTCCCATGCCATCATCAATTACAAAGATGGCAGCACTGAAAATATACGTATAGCTGCGCAAGGTAATCCGATTTCTTAAGCGTACAGAAATTCATTGCCATTTAATAGTAGTGTACGAAGAAAATGTCAGACAAGGAAACAGGTTTGGGTGTGGTGTAAGACTTTTGCTAACTGCAGGATGGATATGCAAGATGAGTAGAAATGGCGCTGCAGATAAAAGCGCTTGGATGCCATAAACGACTTTGGTTGTTCTTTAGACTTTAGAAAATACGCGTATGTAACACTAAAGTCGATTTAATTGAGCCTAAAAAAATTCCTTTCTTCATAATGAAAGCTAAAACTCAAACCACCCTTTAACAAACCCCAAAGCAATATCGCTGACTCCATTCTAAAATACCTATGACGTAAGTCTGGTAGTTAAAACCTTACCCGAGGACCTCTATTGGTTTATGGACAGAACTTCCCTTCTTGTAAATATGCTATATTAATGCAATTATACTGCTAAATATTCCATTATCTTATTTTTTTTTCTCTTTGTGAACACACAAACGTGTTCAAATCATAATGATTCTAATTGCTGTATATTGAAATTTTCTTATTAAAATGCTGAGCAAGTGCAGTAGCTACTTGCAGGACAACTTGCAGTGCCGTGTAGTACCGTCAATAAAACCTGCTGTCCTAGTCTGGCTCCAGTAAGTGTTTTACGCCTGGGGTAAAACTAAAATGAATATCTTTCATCGCTACTGTGTGTTACGCAGAGATAATTCTATTTAAACCGTGTCAGCAACTATTTAAAAGCGTGAAGTTATTGGTAAAAGAAATAACTTGCTTCTAAATCACGCTTTTTTTTATGCGTTCATAAACTTATCATCATTGTTGTCTTAAAACACAAGAAACTGGCATTGCAATTTAAAGTCAAGTGTTTAGAATTTGCCATCCGTTATTATTATTTTTTTTTAATTTTGTGTTGCTCAAAATAAAAAGAAAATATTACTTATATCTTACCTTGGTAAACAGTGGACACCTATATTTTCTAATGACATTTTTGTGAACCTGAGAACTAGGACATTTTCTTCTCCTTTTTTCTTTCTTTCCTTTTTTTTCACAAGATTTTAAGTGTATATCGCATTCATATTCGATATTTTGGATCCTCACAAAACTTTAATGTTAATATTATTATTATCATTATTATGACATCTCCAAGAAGTCCAAGGACTCATCGCTGGAGGGCATTTTACATTATCCTCAATCAAAATTATCCACCATCTACTCACAACGCCATCTGCCCTCAATGAATAGCATTTTTGTCTGTAAATTGCATGTGTTTTCTGGCCGAGTTGCCTGTATGCAGGATGAAAAATTAGAGGAAAACATCCTGCTACTATTCATATGATTGACCAACTCATCATCAATTGAAAAAAAGTCCGAAGAATCGAACTCAGGTCTTTCCCATTCGAAATGAGCAAGTCCCTCAAACGTTCTTCCAAATAGCGCTACGTACGCGCATTCGAGATATCTGACTTCTTTTCGATCTGACCGAATTTAACAAATTCTTTCGAAAGTATGCAAAAGATTAACTGTGCTTGTAAAAATTTGTCCACTAACCTTAATTTTGGTTGCATTGTGAACATTTCAGTGGCAAAATTAAGCAAAGCAATGATAATCTAGAGTACATAAGCCAAAAAATGGCTCAGTTGTTCTGATTATGAAGTGGCCCACTATACGTGAATGGTATTATATTACGAAACACTTTTATAATTGTCTTCTATCCTTTCTATGCTTGTTTATTTACTTTCTATTATTCTACAAGCAAAAGAGAGAGAGAGAGAGAGAGAGAGAGAGGTGGTTGTTAGCTTATACAGCATTTTAAGTTGCAAAATCGTCAAATTTTCTAGGTCATAGATCTTACTAGCATAATCCTAAGTAAATAATTATGACAGTGGTTTTGCAAAAATAGTCATAACATAAGTTAGTACAATCTTTTAAATGAGTAAAAATTTATTTAGAACTATATTTTGCAACGTATTTCTTTGTAAAACAACTACCATTGATTTACCTACAAAAATCAGAGTAGGCCTACTACAAACCGAAAGGCAGATTTAGATAGGATATCTAAGTAGTACTAAATATCATTCAATGGAGAAAAATCACCTAAAAAAACGCATCAAGATATCGTTATTTGAATAAATTAAAGTTTGGGGTACCTAACAAATGAATATATATATATATATATATATATATATATATATATATATATAACTCAAATACCAAATACATGTATACTCTCACATCAACTTGCATCGACATATAGAGTTTCGTATGTATTTTTTTGCATAACATTGGCCACCTTCTTAGTAGCACGTACTGAAGATGTATAACAGTTAAGTTGGTATGGCTGGAGATAGTAGAACAAACATTCAGAGATTCTGATTCCCCCTCAAAAAAAGATTAATAAATAAGAAGAAATAAGAAATAAAATTAAACTCAGTTCAAAGTTGTCCTATGAACTGAGTTTGATATTGTTAACTCCAGGTTGAGGCAGGTCCAGGTAACATGACAGATTTGTTTACATGAAGACATCTTTTGTTTTATTTAGGACTTATTGTCAGACGAAAACTGAATAACTTATTTTAAGGTTTAATGAGACAAATACAGCACACATAAATAATTAGACACATGTTTAATCTCTCCTATAAGTCTAAATAGTCGAAAACTGAATAAGTCGCATATGATGGAGAGGGTGAGAATTATTATCTCAAAGATAATATCGTGATCATTCATTTATTTTTTAAGACAAGCCTTATATACTCACCGAAACTATACATTTAGTCTAACACATTACATCCGTCTTATAATGAATCGTTGTTTTTATCAGTCTGTTACATCCCACTAGCGAGCAAAACACCTCCCACTTTTCTGCTCGTTCAGTTGTTTCCTGCTATTCTTACGAACTCTACACACTTCTTTCTCTTCCTTCCTTCCTCTGAATCTCTCTGGGAATCCAAACTTAAGTATGGGCCATTCATATATTAACTTTCATTCTATCTACTGGTCAGATAACTAACGATGTGATATACGGCTATCAATGAAGAAAAAAACGTACTTTTATAAAAGAAAACAAAAATCAATAAATCAGTAGATAGATCGATAAGCTATAACAGACTGCAAGAGTAAGAGACTACTATTCTCTCAGGTCAGCAAAATAATATACAAATAATAATAATAAACAGCATGTCAAAATAACACTTTAAGTTAGCTGGATGTATTTTGTACTTCATTAACCTGTGAGACCGTCATTCCGCTTGGAAGGAGGCCTTGAACTGTCTTGAAAAATTACCGTTCTCATAAAAAGAAAAAAAAAACTGGAAGGTTACTCATTTAGGAATCTATTTAAATACATTTCTCGAAAATAAAATACGACATTAAGGAGTCACTAAATCAATATTCTCGTTCCTTCGATAGCAATAATATTTATTTGCAATATCCGATCTTTATTTTCATGTCCTCGACAACTGGTTATGCCAAGTAACTTCATTTAATCGAATTCTGTTAATTTCCATATAAAATTTCTTTTCAAATTGTAATGATCAGTCACGTAATAAAACAACCGATCGTTAAGAACATTATATGCAATTACCATTCAATAAAAAACAAGTTAGTTGTGATATAAACTAATTAAACCTCTTTACCAAAGAATAAATTAAATCAACTAAGGCTCATAAGCTCATTAAGATATTTTAATTAGTTTAAGTTTCAGACACTTTAATTTTAAATTACTTCTGCTGTCAATGCGTAAACAACTTGAAGCTCATAAACCACCCACCAATTTTATCGATTAACATTAACGTATTCAAAACTAGATCAAGCCTTTCTGGGTTTAAATTCTATTTACCATTCTATTTACAACTCTCTCTCTCTCTCTCTCTCTCTCACACACACACACACACCCACATACAATTTTTCTATTTACGTTCTCAAAAAAAAAAAAATTGTCCTTCTCACCTAAAAAAGTCAGCGCGGTTAGCCTAGTGATTATACGCTTCGCAACCATATGCCCGGGAAAGCAGTATCCTGGGTTCGATTCCCATCGCTGCCATGAGGAGCTTAAGGATCTTTCTCAGACATAGCCAAGTTAGCCGGGCCTGGACAGCAGGGTTTTGCCTCCCGCAAACCGGCTTCCTGAACGCACATGGACTACATTCATGAATACGTCCCAGCCATATGCTGGTCTCGAGCTCGGATAAAATTGGGGGGGGGGGGGGGGGGAACAATGGTAAACTACCCTGTAAAAATCTCACCAGGAATACTTTGTGGGCAATGCCTACAAATCACCTACGGTCGGAAAAGATTGAAAAGAGAGTAGTCAGTCAGTCACCTAAAAATATTAATCGTCAGCCTTAGCAGACATGCCATATGTAGGTCATCTCTTCATTTGAACAAAAATCAAATACAAAATTCAAATTCTGGCTGTATGAAATACCGAGCTACAGAAGTGAGGCTATTGGAGTACATATTCTTACCTATCTCAATAAAACCGAGACTAAAACGAATGATTTCTAATAAACTGAATCAAGATGGTTTATTTTTTATCTAATAGCTATTTTACGTTACAAAATATTGCGTACATAGCTGTGTTCAAAAATCGCTATGAGTCGTTGAGGATGATTTTACATTAAGCTGATAACTGAGCTGCATCTGCGAGCTAGAGTGGACTATAACTGCAGCCCAGGTGTAAAATCATTTGCAATCCAGTGTATATTTGTGGTCTCATAAACGTCAGGAAAGAGGATAAAGTGGAGTTGAGAATACAAAATACGGTATGAAGAACCTAATTCTACAGTAACTTTACATTACGGTAATTTACATAACTTTACATTACAAAGACTAAGAGGCATAAATAAATCACTGCAATCTAAGAAATATGGAAAAATGATGATCGAAATTTTGAGCTGATCTAATCGATGATAATAGCTACCATCAGAAATGTCTTATTCAATCTTCTATTCCTTCATAAAAATGTTTAATCTTGCTCTCCGTGTTAGTAAAGATTTTCTTTGTGATGTAACCTGAAGCATCAGGCTACATGATACTAATGCAGTATAGGGTATGCATCCTCTCGCGTATGTAGGATTGATATAAAAATGAATCTAAAATATTCATATATTTGTCAAATTTCAAGTTTTTTTCGTAATTACAAAATAAATCGTAATTACGCCTTAGAAATTACAGCATTAATGTCAGAATTGTGATGTGAGCGAGCCAATTTACTACATAATAAGAAATCCTTGAGGTTTGTGAGATTCACTAAATTATCTTTTTTTTTCTTTTTTTTTTCGGGTTGATACGATTATTAGTCTCAGTTTTTTATTAAAACCAATGTGCAAAATGAATACATTTCTTTAGGTAATTTTCAAAATCTAGCTTAAATCTCCATAAAATAAATTTTTACTTCCGCCCCACAAAAAAAAAAAAAAAAGTCTGCTCTGCATTGGGATGATCGCTTCAGTTATTTCCACCAAAGTCTCACGAGCGAACACAGCTGCCCTCACAAAAATGTACCTACCCCCACCTCTTTTGTTCTGCACATGTCACGCTGTGACATTATGTTTCGCACATAGTGATTACTAGCAACCCCGCCTGCAGAAGCCGGTCCCGTTATGACCATAAGGTTAATGTGGTGTACGTGTGCAGGTCAGGGCGCTCTCTAATTTTCTTTCTTCTAGTCAAGAACCACCTGACACTTTCTGACGCCTTATTCTCAATTTTAGGGTTACAATTGGGAACAAAAACTTTAACGGAGCATAAAGTATGCGCTTTTTCGTTGTTGTTTTTTCGTACAGACTCGATTCATCTGGGGAACACCAATTACTTTGTGGGCAGATAAACAGATTTGGGAAATTTATGTGACCGCCAGGCAATACCCTGCTGTCATTGTGTGTTGCCTAAGAAAACAAAGCATAACTGCAATTTTCTTTCCTTTTGTACTTTAATAGGTTCACAAAATAAGCCCAGTGGTGTGGAAGGTTTATGACACTGCCACACCTAAAACTTTTCAGGGAATGAAAACCCGAAACTCGATTTATGGAATCCAGTATAGTGGTCCGCCACCATATACGGCAGTGCTCGTTTTGAGATAAAGCTATTTATCACAACAGTAAATTAAGTGTCCTATTACTTTTGAGATAACGAACGGTATAATCAGAGGGAATATATAGCCTTCGGTTTTTATCTGTGTCAGCATTCGTTTCAACGGGGTTATCAAAATTTATTCAAAATAATCTAAAAGCATAGTTCATCGAGATCATTAGACTCCCCTATGTTTTAATTCCGTTTTGGACCTCATTACTTATCTCGCAGCTTTGAGAAAGAGATCATCGCCATGTTGTTCTTCTTTTCAACTTGCAAAATATGCAGGACTGCCGTTTTCCGTCAAGTTCTGTTCAGTTACTGTGTGTGGCTGTCGATATTATCATTAGTACTATACAGATTGTGTGCAGTCAACACCAAAAATGGAATATTAGCATTTGTTGTTCCACTTCTACATTCATTGCGTAACTTCAGAATCACCAAGTCTTTTTTTATAATTTAGTTGTAATTTTTATTGTATGTGTTTTATGGTATATAATAAGAGGGTCCGAGAAAATTTGGCGAATTTCGTAATAGTCGCAAAAAAAAATCTTAGGATCCCGAATGTTTATTGTACTATTTTTTTTAACTCTTTCAGCAAGTGCAGAAGATTAAGAAAAAAAAATCTATATTTCGTAGGAGTACAATACAACATTCAGTATTTGTGGAACATAATAGATAACTTCCTTCATCTTGTCTAAAAAAAATAAATAAATAAATAAAATATATATCGCAGAGTTGGCTATTCCTTTTAACGTATTGCCTATCTGTTTATTTATTTTATTTTTTTTTATATTAAAAGTGATTTTCCGATGAGAAATGGCGCTACGTGATCTCGACAAAGTAATAGTCGATTAGTATTGTGAGGGGTTTAGTGAACCTTTGCTCTTTCGCACAGCTTTCCGATTCTCGACTTGCGTGCATGTTTTGACAGCGGCGCGATTGGTAATCGTTCATCCATGAGATCGTATTTCGAATTAGTTGCATTTTAGAGATGAGATTAATTATTTATGTGAATATGTTGAGCAACGTGGCTAATCGGCCCTTGGAAACAATTAGGTAAGTTTGTTCACCAAAATGCGTGAACAATCAAGCATGCTTGGTCGAGCGCGTCCACCCATCAGGATGTGGGTTCAAATCCCACTGGATGTTTGTGGAAGCCTTTGGGTAAATGATTTTCGTAGCACGGCGTAAGACCACCACCTCTCTTTCGGAGACCTAAAATAGAAATGTTCAGTTGTAGGTCTTTGAACAGGATTTATAGATTATCTAAAAAAAAGACATGCTGAAAATTTCTAGTTTTTCTTGGGTGGGATTGTAACGGGCGTTTTATGTCTAGATTATGTATAGTACTTATATCTGCTTTCTCAGCTTGTACCAGCTAAAAAATAATAATAATAATAAAATTTGATTTCTCTGTTTCAGTAGCCCGGAATTCGCTTCTTAAAAATCATAAGATTTTTAAGAAGCGAAACCTTTAGATGGATAGTAACTATGAATCTTCTGTTCAATTTCTTCAGAATAAAAAATAATTATCTTTATTCTCGAATTATGTTGTGCTTAAGTCTTGCGATGTATTAAGACCCCTCACATATCGAATTGGCCATTGTTTGGAACTTTTACTGGAAACTATACCGAAGTTTGCATTTTGTGAACTTAGATCTATCTTTCTGCTCTATGAATTAAAAAAGTCAATGAATTATATTTTTTTCGATAAATTTCAGACCCAGAAAACACTGCATCTTTTCTGAGAACATTTTGCCTTTCATAATCTTTCAGACACACTACGAAGGAGACTTGAAATCACTTAACCCTTCCCACAAATAGTTAAAGAACAAATTTGAAGGCCAGTGTCACTATTTCTATGCGTACCTGGCATTGGCTTCATATAAGTAAAATCAAAATGTTGTTTCGCCGATAGCAGAACTTGACTCCAATTTAACAAAAAAGTCGTTCAGTAACAAACAGAATTGGCCAGAAGTAGCACACAGTAAAATAAATGGCTTGTGTTTAATCTTTTGAAATGTTTAGGTCTCCTCCCTTGTTGTGTACGCAGGAAAAACCAGACAAGTAAGTTAATTTGGACAGTCCAGTAGCCGTTTTTAAAATTTAGTGCAATCTCTTTACAATTTTAGATCATTAACTATTTTACTATCACCTGCCATAAACTGGCAACAGGTTAGAATGAAACAATTTCTGTGAACTTAATTTTAACTACTCTATTAGCAAACTATGACAGTTCGAGGTCTTTACCGCCCTCATAATCGTGTACAAATTTCAACCGCTAAATACTACAGTAAAGCACGTCATACCAATTCTTTCAAAGGGAACAACACGTTTTCTGTCACTTACTGAGCTTTCCGTGTATGCGTATATAACAGGAGGAATTCAGATACAACAATCTGAAATGTTATGCTTTTTTAACAGCAACAAAAAAAATAATAATAATAATAATAAAATAAAATAATTGTTTTCAGCACGATTTTGTCATTCATCATCCAATTGGTATTGAAATTTTCCTGTTCTGTAGTGGAATGAGCTGGGCTGAACTCCAGTTTCTCAAAAAATATCCGTTCATGATATTTGAATTCTAAATCCACTCGCCTGGAAGTTCGAGTTATTTCCAGTTTAATTCCGCTGAAAGAGACAGTAAATAAATACATCTAGTGTGGTGGTTAAAGATGATATTAATTAAATAGTTAATCTTTTCAGTGATTATTCCCTTGAAGAAACTGGTAGATTAATTAAGAACGCCCCCCCACACACACACCCCTTAGAAGCAGGAAAAAGTTTATTGGTACCAAACCAGGAAAATACCCAGAACGAAAACAAAAAAACATGTTTAAAAGAAACTGATCTTTTAATGACAGGGACAGTAAATTTTTTTAAAAAAATGTGCATGCACTGAAACACAAGAAAAACAAACTAATAAGGGGCGTGGTCACCCCAATAATTGTATTTATTAGGTCAGTAAGCAAAAAAAAAAAAAAAAACACTCGTATACACTCAATCACTCCTGAGATACTGGAATATCCTGGGGGATGAAGGATTATGATCTACGGCTGCGAGAGATTCATTGGAAGTCGCTTACAAGTGAATGTATGGTAATTGAATCCTGTGACATGAATAGGATTTAAACTGTGTAGTCCAAAAGACTATAGAATTGAAATTTGGTGATAAGTACACTCGCAAACTCATGTAGGCGATTCTTATCTGTCGCAGTATCTTCAGTCGCAGTAGCTTCGCATAGAAGAGTCTTTGTTCTTCTTTTGTTAATTTGGTGTTCAACCCAAGGCAGATTCTAAGACAAGGAAGGTTAGATATTCGCCTTTGTAGTTTCTCTTTCCTTGTTTCGTTATTGCATCAAACTGCTAATGCGATCGAAATCAGTTAACTTGGGGTGTAGTAGTAGTTTCAGATTCTCTGCTGAAGTCTGCACAATGTTTACTTACTTGAAACTATATTGACACACCGTCTACAACTGGCCAACGTCTGCCTTTCCTGTTATTCTCTACTTTAAAATTACAAGGTAGATGTCGCCTCTGGCACATCTCAAAGTGCATTGACCACTCAGAATGAACATGGAGCGCTAGAGCAATATCACCTCTTTATTATTAGTAGTATTATTATCAAATACCGCTCTATAGGTGTGATTTTGGTGACGCTTTTGAAGAAAAGAAATTTGCTAGCACACATGTTTTCTACTGCAAGGCAATAAGCAATGTGCGCAATGAATAATTCCTTTTAAATTTTACTTCCTATTCAAAACAACATCTTTTTGTCATTTTTTAAAATTTTTTGTTCGTTCGAAACTAGCTAGAATTTTCTTTGAATAAAGTTTATTTCTCTTTTGAGAAGTCACCTCCCTGTTCCTCCCCCCTCCCCTTCCAACAAAAAGCGAAACAGTTATATAGTAATATTCGAGGCAAATTATGAAGTCATATGTAATAATAATAACTAGTAACATAGCAGGATTTTCACTTGTATATTTAATAGTTACAAACGAACTTTACATGTTCTTTTGTTCATATCGTCTGCAGAAAGTTAACGAAGAAGAAAAATATATACAAAAATCTCTGGAACTCCTCATAACAGTTTTTTTTTTAAATTATAATATTATAGCGTGGTTACCTACAAGAATAATATGACAATACCTAATGTCATATTAAGCGTAAGCTATTCATTGTTGCCAATAACTTTCAGATGGTTACCATTACTATGGTAATGGTAAAAAAAGTTATTGGCACTTTGAACTGTTCTTGTTTAAAGTGCTTTGAGAGTTATTAAATATACTAATGAAAATCTCCACTTATTTATTTGTTATGATTAGTTATAAAGTAAATCTCCTGTGCTATATTAATACTCAACGAAAATTTCTTAAACCTCCAATAGTTATTCATGCATCTTATATGATAAATTAAAGATAAACTTTGTGCTCCTCCACTACTAAAAAACTGACCCTAAGTAAGCTAACCAATCGGAAACTGTTCGACTTTCCATGTGATGTATTCGACTAAGTGGTACAACAGTGAGTAAATAAAATAAGGTCAAAAATAAAATCACGTTCTATGAGTGAATGAAAAAGTGTCCTACCCAGCATCAAGGACAAGGACACTCTATATATATAAAAAATAACAATAAACGGAATCCCCTGCGGTGTCGTCGTCATCACCAATCCCACATGAAAGGTCATCTCAATGGGAACATCACGACAGATCTGATAGCTGCCGCTGTCTTTAAAAATTAATTAAACCAGACACACGCGCCCTTGTGAGAAATGCGGTCGTAAGCACATGGCAAAGGATGTCCTAAGGGAAAATGGTGATGCACGAAGTACTGCAGGTCAGAAACTAAACAATACACCTTGCACATAGAGTAAGATAGCAAGAAATCTAAATAATAAATCTAAAAACAGTGAAATGGATATTAAAAAAGGAATTGTTATAAGACAAAATCAGTGTGTGGTGTGTGTGCGGCAGCAAATACTTTCAATTTCGTTAAAATAACGGCATTTTACTTGATCGAAGTACGTTGATATCGAGGGTTCTTTATGGGTTAAAATGAGGTGAAAAGGAAATATGAGGTTAAAAATCCTTCACGGATTTTTAACCTCATTTTTTGAAGGACACGAACAATCTTTAGAAGTCTTTTTAGCCGTATAAATTTTATACGGCTAAAAAGCTTCCACTTCCGTATAGATTCATACGGAAGTGGAAGGTTTCCCCGCACCTCAGGAAATAACTCGGCTGTTTCATCCATCAAAACAAGGCAACCGTCCATATGAACACATGCAATTAGCGGGTATAATATAATGGTTCCTAACTTTGTTGCCTCGGCCATAATTGTAAATAACCAGGTGCCTTCAGCCTATTGAACAAAACTGACATAAAAAGAAGTGACGCTATTGCTTTCGAAGAAAACTTTACAAGTTTTTAGTTGTTAGTTGCCTAATGTTAAATGATCATCATCCCCTGTTTTAAGTTTAGAGGAGCAATTTTTACAGTGTACTGCAGTCCTCTAAATTGTTTACAAAGTATTAAAATTCACAAACATACATACATACCACATTCAGATTCGAACTCATGACTTTGCTAACATAGCGCTTACTTAGCTAACAAAGTCAACATAGCTGCTTTATAATTTTTTAAATTTTTGGCTAGATGGGTGAAGCAAGAATGCTTTTCATATTCCCTTTTATCTGTAGAAGAAAATGTACGGATGGGATATTATCTGGTCTTGGCGGGGTAACAGCAATAGCCAAGCCTCAGTTAAAACTTCATTGGCTACAGCATTGCCATCCATTACCCTCTGGATCTCGTGTCTATCTTCCCCATATAATTTTTAAAAATTTTTCATTAATGTGAAAAAATTTTTAAAATTATATGCAGAAGATCCTTAAGTCATTAAAAGGACTGGCTAGATGGGCGAAGCAAGAATGCTTTTCATATTCCCGTTATCTGTAGAGGACAGTGTAAGGATAGGGTGTTATTAGCTATATAAAGCTCTGATCATGGCAGGAGGGTAACAGCAACAGCCGAGCCTCAGTTAGCACTTCATTGGCTACAGCATTGCCATCCATTACCCTCCCTGGATACCCATTTTAGTCGCCTCGTACGACATGCATGAGTTACATTGGGGCTATTCTTATCCCGGCAACCACACGGGAATATGGGGAAGATATTTTTCATTAATTTTTATATAGACAAATCATATAATTTTCATAAATGTGTTTCTAAATTTGCATATATAAGAATAAAAATATTTTGAAAATTTCATTAAATAAAATATATTATTTATGTTATTATAAAATTTTAGATCAATTCTTTTTTTTTTTTTTAATTTCATACCTAGTCAAACTTAAGTAATCTCCTGAGTTTGCCGATCGCCATGTTAGTTTAATTAATAAAAGGGCGAAATTTATGCATGGAGAGAGTCTCTGATGTGAATATTATTATATTTACACAGATTTATGAAGATCGATTGCTGAATTCAAATGTTATTGCAATATAAGAACACACACACATACCCACACAAATGATTGATCTGATAAACACATTTTTACGAGTGTACGCTAAAATGGATCGGTTTAATTTAAAAATGAAGCACATGCTTGCCATAGTTGTTTAATATTATACTGAGCTTCAAATATTTATAGCAAGCGATAGGTTGACCAAAGTGATACATAGAATCATAAACTCAAATGCTACAAAAATAATGATAGGTTGCATTTTTAGAAGATTTTTTTTATAGTCTGCATTGGTGCTTTTAACCATAGCCTTACTTCTTGTTTCCACCCTAATACGAAACAACCACCAACAACAACAACAATAGCAAAGTTCATACAACACAAAACTGCTTGTTCTTTTTGCCACTTTTCCTTTTTTGTGAACTGAAAAATCCTACCACATGTAAGATTATCAACTCATGTTCACATGAAAAAACCTTATCATGGTTCGCCTTTTTATCTTTATTATTATTATTAAGATAGACCTCCAGGCAGTCAGGGACTTTTCAATGGAGGCCACATACAACACGCGCCAGCCAGCATACTTTGATAATGATAATGATAATGTTCTCCCTCGATGAGTCAGGGCCTCTTTCAGGGAGGCCACATACTATACGCACTAGCTATCATACTTATTCTCAAATTCATTCACACTGCTTGCACTCACAACATCCAATGGTAATCCAGCCCAATCACGTACCACCATCTGAAAGAAAAATCTATCCCTCACTCCCCCCCCTTCTTAGCAGCATTCATTCTCAGCTTCCAAAGATGCTCTCTTGTCCTTTTCTCCCTCTATAAACCCGTTCAGAAGTTTGTAATTCCCACTCATATTCCCCTCTTTCTCCTGTTTGCTGGTGTCTGCAGCTTACAAATCCTCAATCTGTCTTCATAATCACTATTCCATAATAATCATTTTTAAAACTCTCCTTTGCACTCTCTCCACTGCATCAGAATCACCACGGAAACCAGGAGCCTGACCTGCGCACAATAGTCCAAATGAGGTCTTATCAAGTCTTTGCAAAGAGGCAAAATGGTATCCTTATCTTTACAAGTGAACGTTTGTTTCAGATTCCAATTATATTTTGAGTTGTATTCACAATCTTTCCTACATATTCTATCTACTAATACTCCAAGATCCCTGGCCTCATCAGTTTCTTCAAGCATAATCCCACCAATATAATTAATTGAATAACTAATTATGCTGAAGTGAATGACTTTACATTTACTGACATTGAACTCACGTCCATTTTCCCATGCCCACAATTCTAGCCTATTCAATTCTGCAAGTACTGCATATCAGCAGCATTCCTGATTACCCTACCAATCTTTACAACATCAGCAAGTAGCTGTATATCTCAATTACGTTAGTAGCATACCGGGTACTAGTGACATATCAAGATAAGATAAGGAACGTAACGTGATTGGTTGTTTATTTGATGACGTCATTCTGTCTGTGACGTCATTAGTTTGGAATGTTAGGAATTTTTCTGGGAAGCATGTGTACGTGTGACGTCACGTTGATTGTTTTGGTTGGCGTAAGGAATTATGGGTGATGGTATCGATAAGGATTCGTGTCGTGATTGGTGTTGCACTAGTGACAGGATCAAGATCAAGATAAGGAATCATGACGTGGGTGTGTTGTTCTGAGATGTAGATAAGTGACGTCATTTGTTAGTTGTCAATAAGTGACATCATTTGTTAGTTGTAAATAAGTGACGTTATTGTTTTGAATGGAAAAGGGAGATATATTACTGGATAAGGAATCGTGTCGTGATTGGTGGGACACTTCGGACAAGGTCAAGATCAAGATAAGATAAGGAATCGTGATGTAGATGTTTGTTATTATAGATTTTGGAATGTTTGGAATTTCGCTGGTCCCTCGTCTGTCAGGGACATTATATGGTATGTTTGGTTCGTTTAAAGCATTGTGGGTGTTATTTAGAGATAAGAATCGTGACGTTATGCGTTTGGATATTTCTGGGGAACATATGTCTCTCTGTGATATCACATGGTGTTTTGGTTTGGCTATGGAATTGTGGGTGATGTTTTTGAGATAATATATCTTGAAATTTTCCCAGGGTGACACACATCCATCATTGTCATCATTTTTGTGTTTGGTTGTCTATATATGAGTGTTCTAATTTTCCAATACATTTTGGGAGAATTCTTTCCTGTTAAAGGGTGGAAATTCTTAGAGTAGAGTAGGGTCGTGATGGCGGCCGTGTTTAGGCTTTTCTGAATAATTTAATTATATGCTAATGTCACTCAAACATACAGTTTTTTTTTCTTCTATAGATGGCTCTACTAATTTTCCAATATATTTTGGGGTATTTCTTTCCTGTTAAATTCTAGTGAAAGTCGTGATGGCGGCAGTGTTTCGAGCTTTTATGAATAATTTAATTATATACTGGTGTCCCTTAAACACACACTTTTTTTCCATAGCTCATCCGTATTTTCTTCTATAAATACGAATTCAATAAATAAATAAATAAAAAAATCGTGTGTAAACTTACTTAAACATACATAACACATCAACGACACTCTTTGTTCTTTTAAGTTTACATATTTATTTTACAGATATTATTTACAATGCAATATGCAGAAATAGGAATTTACAGATACCACCAATGCATAAAAAACTATTCAGTATTAGAATTACACTTACCAACACATACGAGCAGTGATTATTAAAATTACAATTATCAATTATGTTTAAGTTAAAAAAAATTAATTTACATTTCTTTCCAGAATTGGAACATCTTGGTACTATGTAGGTTTTCTGAATATTCCAAAACTGTTAATTTTCATTAGACTTGTTTGTAGATAACTGAGTGACTCATATCCGGTCAGTCATCTTCCTTTTCATAGACATATCACTGTTTCTTCAAAGGTAAAATTTTTCCCAGGGTTCTGTATTAGTCATGCTATCTGATGTGACTAAATGTTTACACTACTGTTAGGTAGCAAAGGTTTGCAATTGATCTCATGTGATGATGAGAACTAAGTTATTCGAATCACTTCCTTTCATAGAGGTATCGTGGTTTCTTCAAAGGTAAATTTTCCCAGGATTATGTATTACTCATGCTTTCTGTTGAGACTAATTGTTTCAATGTGATACAGGAATTGATTACACTAGTGTTGGGTAGCAAAGGTTTGAAATTTGACCTCGTGCGATCGATGAGAAGTATGATATTCAATGTCACATGTTGTCAGTATTGGTTTTCCATTGGTTCTGATTTTTTATAAATAGACTAATGGGCTCGCTGCTTCCATTTGTCTTTCTAGTACTTGTAATATTTGTATGCATTCAGAAGATTGTAGTTCCAAAATGAGTTTTTCTGGAGAAAAGGTAAGTTAATTTTATGTAATTTTTATAGCAATGTCATTTGAAAATTTAACATTAGTTGAATTTTTAGTGACTACATTAGCGAATTTTGTCTATAAAGTTATAAGGTGGTTTTTGCAATGGAAAATTAAAAATCATGTTCATGATTTTCAATCTGTTTTGTGTTAAGTGAAATTCCATATATATATATATATATATATCTTTTTATATTTATATTTATATATCTTTATATTTTGAGGGCTGATGTTTAGTAAAATTGTGTTAGTGAAAGGATCACGTAGTATCACAATTGCAAATCACATTACGATGAGTAACATTTATCTGAAATCTATAAAGTAATTTTTAAGTTCTATGATTATAATATAAGTTTATAAGTGATTTTGCAATGGACTTAAAATTATTTTTATTTTATTTTTTTGTTTTGCTTGTTAGTGATCGGGGAAAGATATTGAGGGCTAATGTTTAGTAAAAACATCATGATGTGGTGTCGAAATTGCAAAGTCACCTTATGATTTTTATTTCTAACCGATATTTCTGAAATCTAGAGTGTAATTTTTTTTTAATAGGGATCATCCGTTATTCGTTCTGTTGATGGCGATGGGAATATTTTTAATCATCATCCCATTTTTGTAGAGGTTGATCTGACTGGAGAAAATGAACAAACCACACGATGTGGTGTTAATTCTCATGTAGCCATCGATGGTGTGGCTAGAGAAAGTCGCGACCCCCCCTCAAAATTTATATAATTTACATTCAGTTTCTGGATGTGAAACTAAAGTTTCTACTTCTACTATTAACCCCTCAGAGATTGATTTGACAGGAGAAAATGAACAAACCACATACGTAGTGTTAATCCTCATGTAACAATCGATGGTGTGGCTGGAGGAAGTCGCGACCGCACCAAAAAAATTTATATAATTTACATTTAGTTTCTAGATGTGAAACTTCATGTTTATTTCTTATTTTTAAAATGGTACTCATTTTCACATCGAGTGTGTACAATTTACGTTCCTCTGGTGATTGGAATAGCATAAATTTTTTAAACATATTCATTTTCTAAGAAGTGAACTCAATAAAGGAACAATGATTCTGCCTAATAATGGAACAGTGCTCCCCCATGCTGTAAAACCAGTTTTCTTCTAGTAATGAAGGGAAGCGATTTGTTACTTAGTGCTCTTATAATTTTTTTCCTTCGTAGGCGTGACTTCTGATTATATTTTAGTGGAATATTTCCACATAAAACATTTTTGCAGATTTCACAGAGTGTGGTGATTTGGCTGAAAGTGCAGTGTTTTAAAGCATCATTTGCTTCTTTGGGAGAGGAATGAGATAAGTGCTTGATGAGATATTCATAGCGTTTGAGTCCATCAGCCATGTAGGGCTAAACACTGTATTGGGTTCTTCTCCTGGCAAAATCCGTGACCTTAAGCATAAAATATCAGGTGTTTCCTGTCTAAAGTCTAAAACTAAATATGAGTGGGGTTCCCGTGTTGCATCTTTATAAATCTGAATTAAAACATTCGTTTGTCCTGGAAATACTTTGGAAGCTAAATGAGAAAACTGTAAAGAGTCTCGGGGATTTTTAAAAGCAATAACATAATGGCTATTGAGAGAAATTGTACCTTTACAGAATAAATTTTGTGTCAGTAGAATGACACTGAGGTTATGGTGATGTGAACCTTTTATGTAAACATCAGCTATTTCCGTGCTGTACTTAGCTTGGTGAACCAAATCATCGATTATGAGTAAATTTCTCACATTAGAATCAAATTCAGGTAACTTCACATCATTCACGAATTCTATGTTGGTAATTTTTTTTAATTTATCCTGTTTTTTACTGTAATAGTAAACGATTCGCTCCAGTGATGGTTTGATTAGTTGATTACAATGTCCTATGAGAGACAACACGAATGTTGTTTTTCCTGACAGAGTAGCTCTCGAAATAATGCATGTAAATGGATGTAAGAACATATCGAAAATGATAACATAATTAGACTGTGATTATTTTTATATAATCAGGGATCATGTAAAAACAAATAGATACTTGATTTTAATATCAAAAAATCCCCACGTCAAGATTTTTTTTTACCACAGTCACCATGTAATCATGCCAAGACGAATTTTTTCTTTTTAACTTCTAAGAAAGAAAAACAAAAGCTATTGTTGAATAATAGTAACAATAACATTGATATGAAACTGTACAAGAGAAGGGTGACACTGCAAATTATCGTGTTGGGAAACAATCATGAATTTTTACCTACCAGGTAGAATGTTGTTTAGTTTTCTCCCATAGATGGCATCTTTTGCTTATGGAGTATGTGAGTGTAAGGTATTATCCTTTAAAATACCCATAGGGAAAAGTGCATGTGTCTGTTGACACTATGCGCTTCGCAAATGTGTATCCAAATCTTTTTGTTACGGAAGTCGTTTTGAGTTGACAGCTCCATTTGTCTCTATGGACAGAAAATGGTACAAGAATTTGGATGTTTTGTGGCTCACCCCTTACTGCTTCTATCATAGATTCCAGATTAATATCAGTCGCCATGCGAGAATTTAAAGTAATGCCTTTGCATTTGGTCACAATCTTACCCCCCCCCTGCGTTCTGTAGGAATAAGATTTGGGACCTGTGGTAATAAACTCAACTATAAAGTCACCGTCCAGTTCGTCGCCTAGCTCTGCAAGGAAGTGACCAGTGGACGGTGAGTAATCACGCGGTTTTTCACTGAAAATGACAGAATCAGTATTTGTGTATAAAAGCAGCCTTTGCAAAGGTTCCATGACCTCATATAACTTTATCCTACCGTAGGCAGTTACAATTGAGGAGATGACAGCATTCCCTTTCCTATTTTCAGGCTCAGTGCCTTCAATAGGAGAATAGGCAACTATCATCTGCTCTTCTGAAACTAACCTGGCATCTTGGATAACTTTACTGTTATCTAAAAAAAGTTCTACGAGGGCTTCATAAGAGGAAATAACCTGGGTCTGAGTTCTTAACATTCGCATGCCAACCCTTCCCCATAGAGAATTCAAACAAAGCTTAGCAACATAACAATTTATAAATTTAACATAACACCTTCCCTTAGCAAAACTCGTCCAGATAAGACTGTCAGTTTTGACCCTCAGGCCATCCAGATGCTTCCTGTTTTGAGCTTCAGAATGGTATCAATGTAGTGAGCAAAGCAGTTTTCTTCCCCTTCAAATTTTTGAGAAAAATGCCACACAGACCTCGTAAAATTCTGTAACTTTATAACCGAGAGCATGTGCTAAATCTAATTCTGGAGTGCACCAATAACCTGTAAAAGATAGGTTAGTATGAGAACACAATGGGGCCATTTCAGAAGCACACTTTCCACACAGGGGGAAGATTAATTTTTCGTTAACTGTGATGGGCAAAACCGGTAAAAAGAGATTGGTAGGTGCCACCACTTTTGCATGGCAAATACCAAAGTATACCCCACGAGAATAATCGAAATTATCGAGAATAACTTCAGGATGCCCCATAGGAAATACCTGGTATTTCATTACCCATGGATAAAGGCTATTGAAGTCCAAATAGCAAATAACTTCCCCTTCTGACTGAATTTTTGTGATACATTTTGTAGCAGTCGGTTCTGCCATGCAGAGCACTACGAGATAAAATGGGATCTGGAATATTAAGAGCAGCAATAAGGTTTTTCAAGGCTGTGTTTTCAGAAATTTCTGTATTAAACTGACATTCCCAAATTGAGATCACATCGAATCCTTGGCTACGAAATAGTTTTCGCGATCCTTTGTTTGCTCAAAAAGGGTTATCATGTTTGTATTTCTATATGGTTGGTAAGTATTTGCTCTATAGAAATTTTGACACCCATGGTAGAAGCAGCCGTAATATTAATATAATAAGCTTCCACATTTCCCATCGACAAAATAAGGTCTGATGTGGACTTCTCCCCCAACAGAACATGCATGTTGTATGGTTATATTGTTCTGGAAGTTCAGGAAGTATGGCCAATGTGTCAGGTTTCAAAACGTTTTGGAGAAATACTCCCAAACATACTCCTGGAATTGTAATGTCATGGAGAAAGGGATCAATCTGGGTGAGCTGTATGAAGAGAGTGCAAAAAGTATTGCAACTGTCATGCAAAACATGCACGTCATCTTTCATATAACCTAAAAGTTTCACTTTCAGACAGTATTCAGTGTCTACCCGATTCTTGTATCAAGTCTCGAACTCTGTACGAGTTTCTTTGTTCATAAATTCCAGCTGGAAATATGATTTTTCGGGGATGACTCCGCGATAATCCATAGAATCGGATGTGTGAAACTTATGAGGAAAGAAACCCTTACGAACTTCTGGGAGATCAAACATAGCTGGTAGTTTCCTCAGACCCACACTAATGTAGGAAAAACTATCAAGAAATATGATGTTTAAAGGGTCATAATAGATAACAAGTATCTTCGATCCGTCAAACACTACACGGGGTTGGAAAATTTTTGAAAAAAGATATTCCAAAATAATATATCCGTCAAAACCACGAAAATTGCAATCACACGAATATTTTCGTATTTTGGTTTGACAGTACGAAAGACCTTACCATCTCGATCCCTTTTCATGATATTCTTGACAGAAAACAACTCGTTTAGGAACTGGCCCACACAGTTTTCACCACAAAACTCGCGTTTGTGACTACCGAAATCAGCAATACATAAAAGAGGAATATGATGATGATTTTTAGCAATAGTTTTTGTGTAAAAAAATCATAGAAATTTGCTTATTTGAGACCTCCGATTTTTACACAAAACACATATGCCTTGAGTGTTCTAATTTGCAGTGGCAGCAGTAGTTTTCAGGTGGACAGACATGGCTTTTATCTGTAGAGAAAGTAGTCAAACACTGTCTGCAACGATGGAATTTTGAACAAATATTATTTTGTATGTGCAAATTCAGACATTCATTGCTGTAGAAAAATCTATTGCATAACTCACACAAAAGAAGGTTCTGCACACTATGAATGGCGTTTGTATGACAGCGGATGCATACATTTTGGCATCTATGCAATTATAATTCGATCGCATTTTTGTATGTTTTTAAGCAATTGGAGCAATGATAGCTATCAACAAATAGAGCTGGCACACTACGCACAAAATCATAATGATTTCGCGAAATAAAAGACAGATCTGTTTATTTGCATTGGGTCCCCAAAACACCATAGAAAAATTAGCATCTGCTGAAAAAATTACGTTTGGTATTCCAGAGTCAAATGCTTTTGAAAGAGATCTGCTTCTGGAATACCACAAGAAATGAGCAGAACCCCCTGCAATTTTGTGGAGAGTTAAAGCCCTCTTTGTTTGTAACTTTTTACAATCTAAACGCACTTGTCTGTATGTTGCAACATCATCAGTGTGTGAAGAAACCCCCAGAACAAGTGCTCGGGCCATACAAAGATTTTCTTTGTTGTTAATTTCCACAACAGCTCTTTTTATTTTCACAAATTCATCCAGGCTAAGCAGCGTTCATCTTTTTATATCAGTTTTTCCATCACCATTGTTACAGATGTTAATCAGTATGACATCAACAACAAGATCATTTGCCACAAGAAATTCAAGTTTCGATTGGGCAACAGCATAAAAAGCATTCAACTATACTTTGGATAGATAGTTCAGAAAGCAACATGAAGGGTAAGTTAATATTGCTTTCTAAACTGGATGCACTAACGACCAACCAAATGTGAGAAAAAGTTCCTGAACTCGATAAACGCTGAATGATCTCATTAAGCATATCTCGAAACATTTCAAAAAACACTGGTGAAAAGAGTTCAAGATCACGAAATCGAATTTGATACTCCAATTGACAAGTTTGATACTTGATAGAATTATGTGATTGGGCTACCGAAACAGTATAAAAGTCCCTGTAGAGTGAGGGTTCAATACTAGAAGTAGAGACTTTAGTTTCACATCCAGAAATTGAATGTAAATTATATAAATTTTTTTTTGGGGGGGGGGGGGTCGCGACTTTCTCCAGCCACACCGTCGATGGCTACATGAGAATTAACACCACATCGTGTGGTTTCTTCATTTTCTCCAGTCAAATCAACCTCTACAAAAAGGGGTTATTATTAAAAATATTCCCATCGCCATCAACAAAATGAATAACGGATAATCGCTATTAAAAAAAAAATTACACTCTAGATTTCAGAAATATCGTTTAGAAATAAAAATCATAAGGTGACTTTGCAATTTCGACACCACATCATGATGTTTTTACTAAACATTAGCCCTCAATATCTTTCCCTAATCACTAACAAGCAAAACAAAAAAATAAAATAAAAATAATTTTAAGTCCACTGAAAAACCACTTATAAACTTATATTATAATCATAGAACTTAAAAATTACTTTCTAGATTTCAGATAAATGTTACTCATCGTAATGTGATTTGCATTTGTGATACTTCATGATCCTTTCACTAACACAGTTTTACTAAACATCAGCCCTCAAAATTTTTCCCAAAAACCCTAACAAGCAAAAAAATAAAATAAAATAAAATAAAAAAATAAAAAATAAATGCCTTATGGACATTTCACAAAACACAAAACAGTTTGAAGTATTTTCATGAAATGTTAGTCATCATAATATGTTTTGCAATTTCGACACTATGGGATGGTTTCACTAACGCAATATTACTAAATAACCACACTCAATATCTTTCCCAATCAAAAAAAAAAATATATATATATATATAATGACTTATGGGATTTCACTTAACACAAAGCAGATTGAAAATCATGAACATGATTTTTAATTTTCCATTGCAAAAACCACCTTATAACTTTATAGGCAAAATTCGCTAATGTAGTCACTAAAATTTCAACTAATGTTAAATTTTCAAATGACATTGCTATAAAAATTACATAAAATTAACTTACCTTTTCTTCAGAAAAACTCATTTTGGAACTACAATCTTCTGAATGCATACAAATATTACAAGTACTAGAAAGACAAATGGAAGCAGCGAGCTCATTAGTCTATTTATAAAAAATCAGAACCAACCAATACAGACAACATGTGACATTGAATATCATACTTCTCATCGATCGCACGAGGTCACATTTCAAACCTTTGCTACCCAACATTATTGTAATCAATTCCTGTATCACATTGAAACAATTAGTCTCAACAGAAAGCATGAGTAATACATAATCCTGGGAAAATTTACCTTTGAAGAGACCACGATACCTCTATGAAAGGAAGTGATTCGAATAACTTAGTTCTCATCCTCACATGAGGTCAATTGCAAACCTTTGCTACCTAACAGTAGTGTAAACATTTAGTCACATCAGATAGCATGACTAATACACAACCCCAGGTAAAATTTTACCTTTGAAGAAACAGGGATACATCTATGAAAAGAAATGACTGACCGGATATGAGTCACCCAGTTATCTACAAACAAGTCTAATGATAAATTAACAGTTTTGGAATATTCAGAAAACCTAGATAGTACCAAGATGTTCCCATTCTGGAAAGAAATGTAAGTTAATTTTTTTAACTTAACAATTGATAATTATAATTTCAATAATCACTGCTTGTATGTTTTGGTAAGCATAATTCTAACACTGAATAGTTTTTTATGCATTTGTGATATCTGTAAATTCCTATTTCTGCATATGTAAAAAATATCTGTGAAATAAATTTGTAAACTTAAAGAACAAAGAGTGTCGTTGATGTGTTATGTATGTTTAAGTAAGATGATATGTTTAAGTAAGTTCACACACGATTTGTTTATTTAGTTATTTATTGAACTTTAAGATCTTAATTTTAGACAAATCAAAATATTTGGATGAAATATGAATTTGAATAGAATATGGATATAGAAGAAAATTCGGATGACCTATCGGACAAAAGTGTGTGTTTAAGGGACACCAGTATATAATTAAATTATTCATAAAAGCTCGAAACACTGCTGCCATCACGACTTTCTCTAAGAATTTAACAGGAAAGAAATACCCCAAAATATATTGGAAAATTAGTAGAGCCATCTATAGAAGAAAACAAACTGTATGTTTGAGTGACATTAGCATATAATTAAATTATTCAGAAAATTCTAAACACGGCCGCCATCACGACCCTACTCTACTCTAAGAATTCCCACCCTTTAACAGGAAAGAAATTCCCCAAAATGTATTGGAAAATTAGAACACTGACCGGATATGAGTCACTTAGTTATAGACATCCAAGACATCTATAGACAACCAAACACAAAAATGATGACAATGACGGATGTGTGTCACCCTGGGAAAATTCCAAGATATATTATCTCAAAAACATCGCCCACAATTCCATAGCCAAACCAAAACAGCATGTGATATCACAGAGAAACATATGTTCCACAGAAATATCCAAACACATAACGTCACGATTCTTATCTCTAAATAACACCCACAATGCTTAAAAGAACCAAACACACCACATAATGTCACTGACAGACGAGGGCCCAGCGAAATTCCAAACATTCCAAAATCTATAATAACAAACATCCACGTCACGATTCCTTGTCTTATCTTGATCTTGACCTTGTCAGAAGTGTCACACCAGTCACGACACGATTCCTTATCCAGTAATCTATCTCCCTTTTCCATTCAAAACAATAACGTCACTTATTTACAACTAACAAATGATGTCACTTATTGACAACTAACAAATGACATCACTTATCTACATCTCATAACAACACACACCCACGTCACGATTCCTTATCTTATCTTGATCTTGATCTTGTCACTAGTGCACCACCAATCACGACACGAATCCTTATCGCTACCATCACCCATAATTCCTTACGCGAACCAAAACAATCAACGTGACGTCACATGCACACATGCTTCCCAGAAAAATTCCTAACATTCCAAACTAATGACGTCATACACAGAATGACGTCATCAAATAAACAACCAATCACGTCACGTTCCTTATCTTATCTTGATCTTGATCTTGTCACTAGTGCCCGGTATACTACTTATGTTCACGTAAAAGTGATAGATGAAACACAGATTACTTGGAAAGACCTTATTTTAATTTGCGTTTTCCTTCCTAGACTTTCTTTCCTTCCTTCATAGCCTCATAACCTCAGTTGTTTCAGAATGAGCTTATAATGGCAATTACCTTAAAAGAATATCCCAGTATTTTTGTATTGCAATATAGATCCCAAATTATGCACTGAGGCTGGAATTCAAACTACAGAGATGGCCAACAAAATAATTCTTACAAAAGAAATATTTTGTTAAATTTTGATTAGTTTATTATTCAGCTTAGTTGACCAACTGAATAACCCTTCCCCTCTCCAATCAAAAGACCAGGTGGATTGTGGGTGTATTCTTGAATGTTTTTAGATGAGATAGATTGCTGCATCTAGTATGAGACCATCACTTTACTTGATGCCTGAAATACCTTGAAAAAGTTCCATGTTTGATCTTCTATAGCAGGATTGTTGAATGTTTTGATTAGCAAACAAACTGCTTTGTATCAATAAGAAAAGTTTTCTGAAATTGAAAAGCACATTGATCAAACAAAAAGCGAAGAGAATGAGAGATCAACTGAAGATCAAAGAATTGGAAACAAAAATGGTGGCTACCAGACTTGATAAAGTTGTCTTAATATCACTATATTTGCTTTCATAGATATAACACTATATCTGGCTTTCGGATTGCATGCCTGTCTCAGTAACTGCAACTGACATATACAAAAAAAAAAAAAAAAAAAAAAAAAAAAAAAAAAAAAAAAAAAACAGATAATTGTCATCGCTGTGATTTTCATGTGTGACACTGAAGCTCACAGAGGGACGATTATTCAAGTGGCATAAGAAAAAACTTATCTGCAGAGCGAGATTGTTAGATTTTCTGATTCCTTTGTTTATTTTCTCAGTACGAATCCTTACTAAAACAATTTTGCCAACCACTCTTGAGAAGAAATTGCCATAATAAATAAATAAAACAAATCTCCTGCACAGTCTGCTTTTAATGGAAATCAGCTTAATACAGAACTCAGTCTCCGTATGTGGATTTCCGGTTATAACCATTATTGTCATCATCATCATCATACGTATCAAGGATTTAGGCCTAGTATGGCCTGTTCCGGCCTTAGAAGTCATCGTTGAATCGTTTAAGAGGACGTCCTGGTTTTCTTTTTCCTAATGGCTTGTACTTTAAGGCTTGTTTTGGTAATCTTTCTGTTTTCATTCTTTGAACATGTTCCATCCATCTATGTTTATATTTTTTAATTTTTTTTGTGATCAAATAGGGTATTCTTTGCAGTTTTTCTCATAAACTTCATTTCTACTGTTCTTAATCTTTGTTTGTCTTTTTGTTTTATTGTCCAGATTTCGCTTCCATACATTAAGACCGGTAGGGCTAATGTATTGTATACTTTTAGCCTAGTTTGTTTTTGAACTAGGTTTGGTTTAAATATAGAGTTAATTACTCCTGTTATTTTTAAATATTTTGCAATTTTTATGTTTATATCTTTTTCATTTTCATAAGTGATCATACATCCTAGGTAGTTAAATGAATTCACCTGTTCTAAGATCTTGTTATCAAATACTATTTTAGTTCTTGCTGGATCTTGTCCTTTAAAGGCCATAGTTTTTGATTTTTCCGTTGATATTATCATACCATAATCTTTGGATATCTCATTTAGATTTAAAATAGCTTTCTATAAGTTATCTTCAGAATTTGTAATTATTATTTGGTCGTCTGCAAAGAGGAGAGTGTTTAAGTTAACTGTAGGTGACAGTTTAATTCCTTGATGTAAATTTTTACTCCATTTTATTATTATTTCATTTAAGTAGATATTAAAAAGAGTTGCTGAGAGGGGACATCCCTGTCGGACCCCTTGGTTTATCTCTCTTGTATATGATAGCTCATGATTTAATCTTATTTGTATTTGATTATTTTCATATATACTTGTGACAGCTTTTAGGATATTATTTGGTATTTGTCTTTCTTTTAATATGTTAAATAATATGTTTCTTTTAACTTTGTCAAATGCTTTTTCAAAGTCAATAAATGCAATATGTGTTTCTAAATTATATTCTCTTCTTTTCTCTATTATTAATTCTAGGCAGAAGGCTGGGTCTATACATGATCATCCTTTTCTAAATCCATTTTGTACCTCTAGAATAAAGTTTTCGGAATATTTCATTAGTTTCTTATTTAAGATTCTGCTGTATATTTTGTAACATGATTTAGTATACTGATACCTCTATAGTTTTTAGGGTCATCTCTATTACCTTTCTTAAAGATAGGAATCACAATTGCTTTTTTCCATTCTATTGGGGGGATACCAGTTGAGTAAATTTTATTTAGAAATAATAAGAGTCTTCCTTTGAATCTTGTTCCTGCGTATTTATATAGTTCTGAACCTAGCTTATCTTCTCCAGGTGATTTTCCGTTTCTTGTTTCTTTCAAGCTGATTTCTAATTCTTCTTCAGTTATTTCCTTTTCATTTTCGTTAATTGTTTGCCAGTTGTCTTTTTTAAAATATTTGTCTGTCCACAGTTCTATGTAGTAATTTAGAAATTCTTCTAATTTCAATTCAGTGTTTAATTTTATGTTTTCTTTGGTATCTGCATTTAGGTGTTTCAAAATCTTATATACAGTGGGTCTTATTTTATATAAATCATGTTCTAAATTAGAAACAAATTTATTCCATGATTCTCTATGTCTTTTTCTGACTTCTCTTTTAGCTATGGCTCTTATTCTTTTATATTCTATTTCATCTTCTAATCTTTTACTGCTTACCCATTTGTGATAGGCTTCTTTTTTCTTTTTGATTATTTCTTTGATTGTATCATCCCAGATCTTCAGTTTTTTCTTTTATTGAATTTTTTGGTCTTTCCTAAGCTTTTATTTGCTGTTGCATTTAGTATCGTTTTTATATTAAGCCATTCTATTTCTATTTCTTCATTATGTTTTATTTTATCTAGATACTGGTTAATTCTTTCTTCATATAGCCATTGTATATTTGTGTCATTCAATAGTCTAGTTTTATAAAGAAATGTTTCAATTTTTCTTTCTGTTCTTGTTACTTGTAGCCATTTAGATGGTAATCTTAATTTTATTTTAACAAGGAAGTGGTCACAGCTTATTTCATATCCTCTGTGAACTCTAACATCTAGTGAAAATTTTGATGGCTTTTCATTTAATATGAAGTAATCTAATACTGATTTCCATCCTCTTGCTGCTCAAGTATATTTATGTATGTCTTTATGTTTATAGAAGGAATTCATTATTTTTAGGTTATTATAAACTACAAAGTCAATCAATTTTTTACCATTTCTGTTTAGAGTGTGTTCTCCATGTATTCCTATATTATTATTAATTTTCGTGTTTCCAATTCTTGCATTTAAGTCTCCTGCTAAAATTACGTAATCATTTTTATTTATTTTATTATATATGTTTTGTAGCTGATTAAAAAAATCAATATTATCCTGTTCTCTTCCTTCTTCTGGGGCATATAAACCAATTATTGTTAAATTACCATTATTGTAATATTACGATTAAATTACCATTATTGTAATAGTAAATAATTCTAGGCCTGCTGCATTCTAGATTTAGCTCAAACAACAATAATATTCTTCCTAATATTAGTAATGCACTTTTAATGTTCATTGTTTTGATGTGTGTGTGTGTGTGTGTGTGTGTGTGTGTGTGTGTGTGTGTGTGTGTGTGTGTGTGTGTGTGTGTGTGTGTGTGTGTGTGTGTGTGTGTGTGTGTGTGTGTGTGTGTGTGTGTGTGTGTGTGTGTGTGTGTGTGTGTGTGTGTGTGTGTGTGTGTGTGTGTGTGTGTGTGTGTGTGTTCTTTGTTCCAACGTGTATGTGAGTATCATGCAATTTACTTTGATTGTATAATTTGAACAGACACAAGATCCGTGACACCATTGTTTTTATCACCACTTCCCATCTATTTCTCCATCCCGTACGCAAACACCTTACTAAATTATGCATGAATATCTTCTTGGGAAAATAAACAACTGATGGTATTATCATCTTCTCCATTTCACGCTTATTAGCCTCACGGAGACACAAACAAGCTACCTGTTAAATCCACAAATTTCAACAGACAATGACACAGTGGTCACTACTATTTAACTTGGTATCCGTTTCTTATTTGTCATTATTTCTAAAGAATGATAAGTACTGTTACTAAATCTTTTATACATAAACGCATGTCTTCAATACTCATATTAGTATCTCATTATTCTGACACCATTCTGTTTCCCACATAACAAAGTTTCTTTAATTCTGTATGTGATCGATATATAATGTTTTCTTGGTTATTATTACCTTCATTACAGAGCTCAGAGGGCATGTAAAACATCAATTTAGACTGACTTACAACTTTATTATCCCTCTAAGTCTCGATTCATTTGAAATTCGTGATATCCTAACAGGACTTTTGATAAGGAAAATGATTAGCCATAAAACTATATTTTCTAATTTATTTACTGCAATTATTCCACTCAGTTATTTCAACTAATGGATGCCGAATCGAATACTAATCACAAATCATCGATAGAGGTCAGTATGGATTTTTTTTTTTTAAGTTACATTTCATAATTAGAATTGCTTTGACTTCGTGCCTATTTACTTTCTTGGATATATGATTAGCAGATTATTTTGCCTCCAGAAATGTCTATAACTATAGAGATAAACGCGTCAACAAATGGGTTCGAACACCGTTAAATCAGCTGTATGCACCATTGAGCTTCAGCCACTACTCGCTATGGCCTATAGCGAGTAATCTTTTGATGCTATTTTTACTTCGCTCCCATCAAATCTAACGGCCATTTGTTAACAAAAATTACTTTTAAAGGAACGTTTTCATGACAGGATAGGACGGTGACCTTAACTAAATCTGACAGAGTGTGGATTGTTTTACTGTGCTTATGAATCATGATTCTGTATTGTTTTCCTGAGTGATTATTCTGAGTGTTATGCAAAGGTAGGGCTATTTCTGAGGAAATTCATTGAAGCGCACAATTTTTTATGAAATTTCGTTTGACAAACAATCAAAATAGAGTCCTAATTTTAGAATGATGACTTCGATAATTGAGAAAATTAGCCAAGTGGAAGCATTTTCCTTTTGCGCTCATTATCCTCATGTATCTCCAGTGAGAAATAGGTTGTAATTCGATTATTTTCACTTCTGTGAGGTTTGAAGCATTTTCGTCACAAATCATCGATAGAAGTCAGAATGAATGTTTTAAACAACTTTTGTATAAAATTTTAACAGAAACTTGGGATTACGTTTATATTTACCAGACTAACCTTATTTAGTGATCTATTGCTTTTTTCCCTAGAAACTTTACAAGCGTCTTTGAAATATTTGCACATCGTGTAAAAAATGGTTTTACAATTCAAAGTTTTAGTGTTATAAATCAGATGACATTCCAAAAGCAGAAGGCTAGCAATTATACCACTTTATAGGAAATAATTGTAATTTAGTTACAAACTGTAACTCTATGTTTTCTGAACATGCAAACAGGGCCGGAGGAAGTGGTCGCCACTACGAAGGGGGTGCCGCCGCCAGGGCACGGTTCATAAGTTCATTTTTAAGAAACAAAATGTTTATCATAAAAACAAAAAATTCTTAAAATGATCAATATTAAAATAAATAAGGTCGGATTCACCGAATAAAAATTTAAAAAAAAGTGTATATTGCCGCCTCTTTGATCAGCCGGGTGTTACAATTTTGCAGCGAGAGCAGGCTAAATGCTTGCATGCAGGATGTTGTGTCTACTGCAGTATATCTAAAGTGAAACGGTGAACAGTTTTTATGCGCAGAAACGAATTTTCATACAAAACATTTGTTGCTAGTTAACCAGTCATATGGTATGCATGTCATACTGGTAGGCAACTGTCAGTAGCCTACCAGTCATATGGTAGGCTACTGACAGTAGCGCAGTGCGGACTATTATATCGCCTCTGTGTGGTGTTGCGTAATAATTTCTTGTGGGTATAAAATAGAAATGGAATCAAAAATTAAAAATAAGTTACCCGGTGCACAAAATCGTAAGCGTCATGCTGCGAAAGAAGTATATATATTAATAAATTTGTTAAAATATTAAAATATTCTGATGCAGATTGTAACCAACTCGATACATCAGAAATCAGAGTTGAAGAACCGTGCACATCATCCAGTTTTCATGCAAGTACTATTGCAACTATTGAACAAGATAACAAGATGCATGATTTAAGTGAAAAACAGTTAGGAGAAGATTTAGTTGTAGTTGACCACGAAACTAACACATTGTTAGTCTGTGAATTTAGAAATCCAGGTGAATGGGGAAATATTGATGAAAAATTACGAGTTGTTTTAATTGAAATAGGGCCTGTTCAAAAGAAAAATATAATATATCCCAGAGATACATATGGTCGTAAATTTGGACACGTATTATAATAGAAAACTGGAAAACGGGGAGCTCGTTCCAAGAACATGGCCCATTTATTCCGAAACTTGAAATTCTGTTTTTTGCTTTTGTTGCAAACTTTTCGCACCTACTGAATCAAGTAGTCTTGTAGAAGGTTATAACGATTGGAGAAATGTAAGTACAACTTTGCATAGACATGAGACTAGTTTAACTCACATGAAAAATTTCTTGTAATGGAAGGAACTTGATGAAAATTTAAAAAACAAAACTACTATTGATTGCTAGACTCAAAGCATGTATGAAATGGGAAAGAAACATTGGACGAGTGTTTTAGAACGCTTGAGTGAAATTATAAAATTCCTTGGTAGCCAAAATTTAGCTTTTCGAGGATCATCTGATAAATTATATGAAAGGAATAACGGCAATTTTTTAAAATTAGTCGAACTGTTTGCAAAGTTTGATCCCGTTATGGAAAATCATGTTGAAGGGCCCTACAACGAAACAATAGAGTACACTATTTCAGTAAAGACAGTCAAAATGAAATATTGGAGACTTTAAGTAACGCAATCATGGATACAATTTTATTATCAATTCGGAAATCTAAATATTATTCCATAATTTTAGACTGCGCACCTGATGCAAGTAAAACAGAACAAATGACCTTTATTATTCGCTTTGTTTCCTGTGACAATGGAATTGTCAAGATCAGGGAAAACCTTTTATGTTTTGCAGATATATCAGATTCCACAGGACGTGGTTTATGTGCAACAGTAATGGAACAACTGGAAAAACGGAACATTCCCATTGAAGACATGCGAGGTCAAGGGTATGACAATGGGGCAAATATGAAAGGGAAAAAATATGGGCTTCAAAATTTGCTTTCGAACAAATTCTCGAGCTTTTTACGTGCTATGTGCTGCTCATACTCTAAATTTAATCATTAACGATGCAGCCAAAGTGAATGCAGATACAATTAGTTTCTTTGCAATTATTCAAGAAATATACAATTTCTTTTCATTAACGTTGGGCAATCTTTTTAACGTTCGTAAAAAATTTAACATTGAAACAGCCATCAGAAACGCGATGGGAAAGTAAAATTAATGCAATCCGCCCTCTACGATATCAGTTTGGGGAAATTTACGATGCATTTTTTGAAACTTTAAATAATGAAAATTTTAATAAAGAAACTCAGCATGAAGCACAAACATTATGTGCTAAAATAAAGGACTACAAATTTATTTGCTCTCTTATAACTTGGTATGATTTACTTAACAGAATAAACCCTGTGATTAAAATGCTTCATGACAAAAATATGAACATTACACTTGCTTTAGAATCTATCGAAACTTAAAAATATTCTTACAAGAGTATCGATCAGATGCAAATTTTGAAGTTCTAAAGACGGCAAAAGAACTGAGTGAAGAGATGGATGGAGAACAAGAATTTAAAACTGGTACGGAAGTTCGACGACGACAGAAGACACGACAATCTGACTACGAGCTTCATGACAAAACGCCACAATCGCCAGAAGATAAATTTAGAGTGAATGTGTTTTATACACTTCTAGACGTTGCAATGTGTTCGTTAATGGAACGTTTTGAACAACTCAAAACACATTATGATAATTTCAATTTATTGTATAGGTTACTACAAATTAATAACGAAGATTTACGAAAAAATTTTGACGATTTAGAGAATCTCTTGAAGGACGGCGACAATAAAGACGTAAATGCAATAGAACTATATGACGAGTTATGTGCTTTCCAGGATATTTTTCGGAAGGATAATTTAAATATTCAAAACCCTTTCGATATTCTTAATTTTATTGTGTCCAATAATTTATCTTTCCTTATTTTTCAATTACTTTAAGAATACTATTAACCTTACCTGTTAATGTAGCGAGCGGTGAACGTTCCTTTACCAAGTTGAAATTGATTAAAACCTACTTAAGAACAAGTATGTCACAAAAAAGGCTTGTTAGTTTGCGTTACTAGCTATTGAAAATGATATATGTGCGGAATTAGACGTTAAGACCATTATTTCTAATTTTGTGAATATGAAATCAAAAACCCTGAAATTTTAATTTAAAAAATTTCAAGTAAATTGATGTAATTGTATTTATATTCTGTTATTCTGTAAAGGTGTTATTTTTTGAATACATTAAATTTTCTAATTATTTCTGAGTTATTTTCTTATTTTCTCATCTATCTCGAATTTCTTTTATTTTCCTAAAAGATAGTTCCACTTATAAAAATTATTGAAAAACTTATACAAGTTACTAAGAATTTAGTAACTTGTAAAATGCGAGCATTTTTTAAACTTTAGTTCAAATAAATTCTAACTTTAATTAAAATTAATTTTAATTTTGTTAACAATTCGGGTCGGTGAGAAGGCTATAATCCCTATATCATTATATTAAACGATTAAAGTGAAGTGGCTTTATCAAAATTTGCTTTAACTTTTGAGAATTTTTTGAATATTCAGGTTTTTAACAATTATCCTGCCTAGTCAACACCCCCGGTTCATTACTTTTAGCGAACCAACGTGTGGTAGTTCTGTCAAAATTTATTTAAGAAATGTCAAATAATTTAAATTTTTATTATCGTAAAAGAACCACACACGCCCGTATCATTACAGGGGCGCTTAGATAAAAATTGCATGCAGACGGCAAAGACCCCTAGCGTTGGTTCTGCATGCAAATATACAAAATGTTGCTTTCTGAAATGTATGTTTTCAATCATAAATAATTTAATTAATTACTTAATTGAGGTATAAGATGAGTTTCATCGTCTTATATCTAAGTTATAATTAGGCATAAGACGATGTAATATTGCCATCACTTTGCTTATGGTCTGAAGTAAAAAAATGACCCAAGTCTTGTTTAGTTTAGAGTAGAGTTCATGCAGAATCAAACCTGGATACGAACAATAGCATAAAAGTGCTATAGGTTAACCACTTTTCTCGGATAGAACATCATAAAAATACCTAAAAATGAATAAAAATGTTAATTAAATCCGCAACTTAAGCAAATACTTCATTTCGACAACGAGTCATTTCTTTAACTTTCGTTCTATCCTTTCATGGATCTTTGTCCTCTTGATGGAGTTCTTTATTCGTCTTGTTCATTTCAAAGCTGGTTTTTTCTTTCCCCTAGATCAAATTTAGCGATTTTTCTTTCATAGACGGTGAATGAATAAAATGAATGAATAAAAATGAATAAAAATGTTAATTAAATCCGCAACTTAAGCAAATACTTCATTTCGACAACGAGTCATTTCTTTAACTTTCGTTCTATCCTTTCATGGATCTTTGTCCTCTTGATGGAGTTCTTTATTCGTCTTGTTCATTTCAAAGCTGGTTTTTTCTTCCCCTAGATCAAATTTAGCGATTTTTCTTTCATAGACGGTGATATTTGCTCCCTACTGTGAGCTAAATACATCACATTTATTTATTTATTTGAATTGATTAGATTGTCAATAATTATGTTCGTATTTCGTGTAATTGACAAAGGAACTAATGCTTTGCTTCATGAAGATAATTTGTGATTTTTCTTTTGCTGGTGTAAAACCACTTTCCTATTAGTGGAAGTCTGAAGTGAACTTGAAAGAATGTAGTGGATACATGAGAATCGGATTGTCTACTCTTAATACACCTGTATGAAAATGTGCAATAGGTGTTAAGTGGGATTCACATAAAAATTAAAAATCAGATTATTACTCCACTGATTACAAGTTTAACAAGGATTTTGTAAGTAGAATTAAAATAGGTGTATTCTAAGTTTTAGGGCATCGATTTTAAAACCGAATAATTTTTTTCTCCAGCACGTCAGGTTCTTTGTAGAAGTACGCCAAAGCAGGTTGAGTATTTTTTCACTAACTGACATTTTAAAAAAAAATATCAGTTAGTGGGGGGGGGGGGGAAACGGAATTTTGTAAAATGAATATAAACATCCAAAAATGCACGTAACTGCACGTTTTTCTTTATTTATAATAAGCAGTAAATTATATAAATACATAAATATATACGAATAAATACTTAAACGAAGTGTTTAAGTTACTTCGTTTCCTCTTCAAAACATTCTCGAATATCTTTTTGAAGTGACCAACAGAGTAGTCTTCCATCATAATCGGCATTCCATTTATCCTGGAAAGAAAGAAAAATGAATGGCCCCATTCTTGTGATACTTCTGTGTAAGTGGATCAAGTATTACTGTTTTATCCTTAAGTTTCAATGTTGTCCAAGAAACCTCGCAACGCTAATTCCATTTTAGTGAGATTATCCTCGAATTCTTTATCTTTTAATACTTCCATAATATGAGATCAAATAAATATGTCTTCCTTGTGTTTCACTTTTTGTAATTTTTTTCGAAATCTCGCGTCCAGATACTGGAACTATATCCATTTGTGTTCACTACTTCAGTAAAATACTTGAAGAAACCCAGTTTAATATGCAATGAAACTTTAATATGCAATTTAATATGCAGTTTAATATGCAATGAAACTCCAAGAAAACTTTAACAAAACAGTATCTTGGACTCAAAGAGGGATTCGTGTTTCATGCTTTCTCTTCTTGATGTAATATTTCTAGACAGACCATATTTTCTTAACATAATATTTCGTACTTGCCATGCTCTCAATTCTGTTATTTGACAATTTCATAAACGCTTTCATGTGATGAATCCTATCCACACCGGAAGCGAATGTCTCATCATACCTCATATATCGCAACATCATGGTAGATTCTAATTTCTAGTATGGTATCAAATGATTGTTTTTCACAGAAAATCCGGGTACGTTATTTAGACAGAAATAGCAATCGGAAGAAATTGTGGTGTTTCTGCGATATAGAAGTTCTTTTCTTGAATTCACTGAGCTAAATTAACGTTATAAGACGCGCAGCAATGAGAACCCATTTTTTTTTTTAACTTCGTCTCCTATTGCACTAAATTATGCACTATTTACCGCACAAGCGATGTTTTTTCGCTACGCAACACTTGTAAACGAACCACATACTTAACAAAAAAGCAAGTTCACGTTTGTTTTACAGCCGATAACTCAGAACAAACAGAATGATTTCGGTAATACTTTTCCCTTCGCGTAAAACAAGTTCAGACATGTTCAAGCAATGTCTCCATTCATTTTCAATCTACAGCTACATCTTGAAAGTCACAGCAGCTTCCTAACAAGAAATCAGATTTTTAATTTTTTTTAATGTAAATCCCACTCACTAAAGGTTGTAAACCTGTAGTACATTAGTGTTAGTGGACTATAAAAACCTTCTTTAAGAAACCACACATGGAGATTTTTCTCTACCACTTCGAGCTTCTATCCGAACCTATTATTTGGTAAGCCGAAATGCTAACAAAAGGGAAAAAATAAATAACACACCCAACATGGTGCTCAAACCCACGACCCCTAGATTAAGAGTTTCGTGCTCTACCCACTGAGCTAGCCGGGCGTTTGTTTGTACGATTTATTCTCTTTCGTTGAAATCATAATCAGCCAGTTTTCCTTTAAAACATTTTACAAATTAATCATAAACTATTCCAAAAGTATGGGACTTTGCATTATCTTAAAAAATATCCTTAGTGGCGAAATATTTTTATACTTCAGGTTTAGATTCAGTATCTCGAATCATAGCTAAATTAATTTCAGCTTCTAAAAAAATAAAAAAATAAATAAATAAAGTTTTCATTTGTTAATCAGTATATAAAACTCGACTATGTGAACGTAAAATATAACTAGACGATAAAGATAATAATAATAATACGCAGTACCTATAAGCGTTTAACACTCACGACCTTCCCCGATTGGCTTTCGTAATTTTAGGACAAGGTGATTATTAGTTATGCCTAAATATATATTTCTGTAAATTGCTTGTGTTCTTCCGGTCATTTTGCTTGGTTATGGGATGAAAAAACCCGAGTTTCCGGGAGAACAAACTCTGCCATATCCGTATGAGAACAGACAGCTAACTCATCTTTAATTGAAAGTCCTGATGAAAGTTCTTAACGGGATTCGAACTAATTTCTTTCCAGGTAAAGGATTTCTTTGAAATCCAACTGAATTACAGTTTCTCATATGGAGTTGCAATACTGAAACAGTTCAAAATCAAGAAAATCTCACAAATCATTACTAAAGGACTCAAATCATTCGTCTGTAAATAGTTATGAAACGCATCGGGTATTCATGGTTCAGTAAGTGAAGAAGAAAGAGCTAATATAGAAAGAATAAAAATACTTAATGTAACTGGAATGGAACTAAGTCAAAATGTCAACATGCTTGTCCATATTGTGTGGGTAAAATCTGATATTCTGACGAATTTTATTGCTCTGTTCTGATTATGTTGGACATCAATCAATATCATAAAGAGTAACTACTAAATCACGTATATTAAAAACATAACAAATAAAAAAAAAAGCCTAAAGGTCTCTAAATGTTATTAGCGAGTACTGAGTTCGCCACTTTTTTTAATGAGGCTAATGTTACTGGTCAGGTACATGTTTTGGTGTGGTAACAGCTACTCTTAGTACTGAAAAAAAAAAAAAAAAGGATCGCCTGATATTATTTCTCGGGAGACTTTCGACCTTGTTCTTTAACCACACCTTGATCGTTAATTTTCATTTCTCTCAGCGTAATCTTATTTGGTTATGGTAAGTAACTCGGTGGGTTATCTCCAAGTAAGTTCGCGTTGGCTATTATTATTATATAGTGATTCGATGCTTTACTTACCAAACGAAATGTGTCCTGTTGAAAAATTAAACCTAAGCCGTAAGCGACTTTCTTGATGTTATGTTAGTTATCTGAATTTAATTAAAATATTTAAATTAGTTTAAATAATTCCTAGTCTACAAAGAAAAGTTTTATCTACAATAAACTCTCTCGAGGACCACAACAATTCGCATTTCTAGAACACGTTCTTTCACAGTTTATGAATGAATGAGCAAACTGAATAGATTTCTGACGTATAATATATTACATTATACAAAAAAAAAAAAAAAAAAAAAAAAAAAAAAAAAAACCATTTAATATGACTACTTCTGTAATGTCAGGAGTGGTCGGAAGTTATGTTTGTAAACAGAATATGCTTTAAGGCCGCTTTGTCTGCTTATTTCAGGATAGCATATTTTCCTCCCACTATCTTAACTAACTTATTTTGTTTTTCTTTTTTCCCTCTTCTGAAAATGCAGCGTTTCTAGTTGAAAACGGAATTTGAACTCATTTCTCTTTTCCAACCAAGTAATGCGTGATTAAGATCACTCACCTATGGCATTTTAAGATTTTGATCTTTAATAAATTTTTTCTTTTTTTTTAAAAAAAAAAACATTTTTGGATTCACAGATAACTACAGAGATTTTCTTTAATCTATTAATAAACCTGTGCTCCAAAGAAAGAAGAAATTGCTCTTTTTTTTTTAAAGTGACCTAAGATTCAATGACAGCTTCTAAGCCAGCTTATTACTGACCACTTTCCTCAGTCTCAGTTTAATTATAATTGTTTTTCCTGATTACTTCTAACTGTGCATAAATCATTCATGATCAGGAAGCGTTTTCTGCTCAATTAGCTCTATGGCAACATCAGATACTTAAGGATCACATTAGCTCCCAACTTTTTTCCGTTTTTGCTTGTTGTCATGCGATGACCTTATCGCATCTCTCTCTCTCTCTCTCTCTCTCTCTCTCTCTTTTTGTCCTATTGTCATAAGCTGTTTGGCTACCTATTTCTATTTGTTTAAAATTTTTTCTTCCTTCACTTTATGTTTTTTCATGAATTCTCTTTTTATTTCCTTCCTCCTCTCTTTTCCAGTGGAAATTCTTTTGCTGGTCTCACTTTCCAAGAAGTACATTAGGCATTTTATTCCTTTTACTGTACCATTGTTATTTCGGTATTCTTGTGTCATTAGATATTACAGGTCGTATCATGTTTAAAATCCATTTATTTCACTAATTCCATTATGCATTTTCCTTCTTGAAGAGGTTTTTTTTTTCAGGTAGTATTTAATAGATATTATATGTCCAGTCCAGCATGACACATAACAGTCCTTTCACTACGTTTTACACCTATGACACGACATTTGTCCTTCAAATGAAAAGACCTGTGTTCGAGTCCAGAAAAACTAAATTTTTTAGGGGAGGGGAGGGACTCTGCTTCCTCTGTATGAGATCGATTCCTTACCTTCAGCTGACAATGTTTTTTTTATAAAGGTGAGAAAGTCAATCTCATACGGAGAAAGTAGAGTGCAGTCCCTCCTGGATCCGGATTTCATGTCACAAAACAGGCAGGAAAATCCATGTAGTTACGAAACATTATATAGCTTTTCTACCCTCAGCTCTTTTGATCCTAATTCCAATCAATCAACCCCTACTATGCCAACCTGAACTCTTTAGTTCTAGTTCGATTTAGCAATCCTTTCATGTGCACCCTTAAAAAAGGAGAAAAAAGAACCTCCAGAGTGACAAATTTTCACTTCCAATATTCTGCTTTTCAGATTCGCATTCAGACTTGCTCCTCAGTTGCTCATCATGTTTCAATGTACTGATACACATAATCTCAAGTCGCCTGACTAGAATTTTAGCCGACATATTAACTACCCACATATTTCTCTTTTCAATATTCCTGTAAACTCCTCCTATTACTTGTAAGTACGCTAATAAGTCATACGCCAACTCATTTTTTTTTTTTTGCTTCGGTATTTTTAATTATGTATCTGCATCCACCAAAGGGGTGGTGGGAAACCGCCTATCCCATATGACACACGCAGTTGGGATTGCATTGCCGAAGGGCATACCTTAACACTTCTGTTAGCTAACGATCTAGGATTGTTTATAGAGCAAATAAAAAACAAGTTTTACATAGAAATGCGTGTCTTTTCACGAACCAAACATATTTATAAATTGCATACCTAGTTTTACCACTTTACGTTGGAACACATTAATAAACCAAGTTCTCCATGCGTTTTCCCCTTTATTTAAAATTTCGTCACTGACTTTAAATGTCAAACTTATTGCTGCCCTCATATTTAAGGTTTAGCCAAATGACTTCCATTAAAGAAATCCAGATATTAATGACAACGATATTCTGCGAGGCGTGGTGGGTACCTCCTACAAGTGACCACCATATCCAATTCATACTGCAAACCACTTTCTTGTTGATGGCAGGTCACATTGAGAGCACAGTTCACTTACTTCCGGGAAAGGAGAAAAGCCAGCTCAAAACCACAGCAACTTTGATAACAGCCTGAATCCTTGTACGCCTACTTCTTTTGTTCTATCAGAAGCCTAAATAAATCCTTAAGTCCAACCCATTTACTTTCTTTGGTGTTTAAATAAGAATTAAGATCCAAGATACCCATTACGTCAGTTATGGTTTATGACTCTTTTCGATAAACAAAAATATATTAAAAAAATATAATGGCCTTCGATAAACAAAAATATATTAAAAAAATATAATGGCCCTTAAGATAGAGGTTGAAAAGTCTTTTGGGGTTAATTAATACTCATGCTTATTTTTAATAATCCCATCGTTTAAAAGCGTATTCCAGGTGTTAAACCGAGACAATTAAATGCATGACCGTGTTGGCAGAACTATTAATTAATTTAATAACGATATTAATGAAAAGATTAGGAGGCATGAAAATCACTCACTTTACACTCACTTTATGTAGGTTAACTGCGTGTCTTTATTTACCAGAAATTTACGTTCAAAAGCAAATGGTGTACCTTCGAATTCATTAATCTTTCCTAGATGCTTCTAGAATGCTGTTGAGAAATCTTATTTAAATGAGAAACGTTATCGAAAGACATTATCAGATATAAACGTCTCATTTATATACCATTACTTACCGAAACTACATTAGGCTTAGACAACTTATCAAATATATTGGTGGAGTCGCAAAGAAGTTAATGGTCTATAAGGGATTCAAGAACAAAAATGAAATATCTGCTTTTACTTTTTCTTTCTCGATTGCGATTTATGTTTGTTTTTCTAGGCCTGTTTCACAAACCACACATTTCCTGAATCTGACCTTCAAGATTATATCACAAGTACAAGATTAAGTACACGCACGTCCATACGTACGAAATGCACACACACACACACATGCACATACAGAACATTGGAAACCAGTACGGTTAGGCTTATGGAAGTAGGTTAACAAGGATTGAGTGTCTGATAGCATGTGAACCAAGACAGACTACGGAGAACAGTATGGGGACCTACTTTCTGTTGTCGATAAGGGCTTTTAATTAGCTTTTCCCACCCAATCCCTAAGGCAATAGTGTTCATATATTGCTAGGGGTAAAATGGTTTACTATTTAAAAAAAGAAATAAATAAAAAAAGGCCCGAGCATGTCAGAGGAGAACTGCAACTTGCAACTGTCACTGACAGGTACAAGGCAGAATAGAGATTTACCTTTATACGCTAGATACCGGGGACAGGGAGGCATGTTAATGCGTCAGATAGTGCAGTGACCTTCGCAATCAGTAACTGCGTATTAGCTATTTCAGCTACTTAACCGAATTTGTCCACTGAAGAAAGTAAATTTTGCATCCATTTGCGGAATACTAAGTATTACCTTGATATGAAGAAAGAAAGAGCAATAATCTTTATTAGACTTAGAACTATTCCTAAATAAAAAAATAAAATTAAAAAAAAATACTACTTTTCCTTCCACATTATTGAATATATTGTTGCACAATTTAGTTTCGAATCATTTCATGTTTTTGAGGAAAACTGAAATGCAATATTATGCTAGAAACGTTTGACTGTTCTAGTTTCGGATTTTTTTTTTCTTTTTTTTCCCTTATTAAGATAGACAGTGTCAAATCATGTTAATAGCACTGTCTAGACCTTCTGGTTGTATAACGTACCACAAAACAACATCTAAAGACATGCTACAGCATTGTTTAATAGCTTCATAAACTCAAAGGATTTGGAAAATGTTATTTTCAAAATCCGGGTATCATTATGATCATTTCCAGTATGTGATTTGATTTTAATTCCTGTTATCAAATTGACTCTTAAATGTATACAAATCATTAATTACTGAACAGGGCATTTTAATAATCGCATCCTATCTTCAGCTACATATTCACTATATATTCACTTCGTTTCCTTTCTTAGGAAATCGATATAAGGCTATTGGTTGTAGGTATTTTTATTTTTAAATTGCGTGGGTTCTACTGGCCGGTTTGCCTGCAGGAAAACCCTGTCATTTCTATACCAGACCGGCTCACTTACCTTCATTTGAAAAGTTTCATAAAGGTTCTTCTACCCAAACACCGCATGAACTACGGAGGGCCGCATTTAAGGGTAACTAATTTTGCTAGTTTGTTTTGCAGAAGGAAAACCTTTGCCTCCATGTGGGATCAACTAACTCCTCTTCAATTGAAAATCCCTCATGAAATTGTCTTCACTTTTTGCAGAGTAGATTCAAACCCAAATATTTCCATCCAAATGACTTCTTTACTACTGTGGCACTGCTTTAATATATATATATATATATATATATATATATATATATATATATATATATATATATATATATATATATATACTCTGTTCAAAAAAGTATTTGGACACCTAGGTGTGGTCAAAAAATGTGTTTTAATTGCATTTCTAGTAGTGAGTGGAACCACCTTTGGCCTGAATGACAGCAACTGCTCTTCAGGGCATGCTTCAAACCAATTCCTGATACATTGCAATGGTCTGGAGCGAATTCGGCGATCTAATTTGTCCCAAAGATGTTCGATGGGATTGATGTCTGGACTTTGAGCCCCCCCCTCCCCCGTCACTTCAGCGTTGTTTAGTGGAACCAGTCTTGGACACGCAGTGCAGTATTGCATGGAGCATTGTCGTGCTAAGATATGCAAGGGTCACTGCCAAAGTACTTCCGCACAGTTGGAGTTGTCCAGGTACCACCAGACGTTATGGTTATGGGCATATCCACCAAAGGACCAATGCATATCCAACTGGAACACCCCCATACATTATCGAACCTCCACCAAACTGGACAGCTTAAATGATGCAGTCCTGCGGGAACCTAATCTCCAGTTCCAAACACGACTATCAGAGTGAAACATTTGGAAGCGTGTGTGGCTTGTTCTCAGCAGATCTGCTATGGTAACCTAAGGCATACAACTCTCTGTGGACGTTCTAGTGCTGATAGATGTCCCTGCGTCATTTTCCAGGTTGACTGCGAGGTTCGTTGCTGATGACATGCGGGATGCTCGAACATTCCGATATAGAGCTCGTCGATCTCGGTGACTGAGTGTCGGTGGCCTCCCAGGACATTTTCCTGCTGGAGGTAGCACTATCAACTTTCCATCTATGAATGACATGAGAAACGGTTTATTTCGGTACACTGAGACGGGTAGCAATGTCACGGACAGAAAGACCACTGATGTGACATCCAATACCATTCCACTTTGCAAGTCTGCAGTTCAGCTGCAGGTCGCATCTTGACATCGAGCACAACGCAAAACATACCAAACCTACGCAGATACCCCTGATTATTTGCATGTAGTAGAATCCGAAATATGCATGGAACGTATGGTGTCCAAATACTTTGTCAACATAGTATATATTATAAATACGCTATACTGAAAGATTCTATGAGAACATCATTATATTTCAGGAAAACTTAAAATGGCCCACACTTCAATTTCTTCTTTGGCTCTGGTAACACTTTCCATCTTTCGTGGCATAGTTTCCATCACTTTGTGTTTAAATGCGTATCAGGTGTTTAAGAAAGTCATTCCTTCAACATCGCTATGAGTACAAGTCCCGTTGTCAGAAGCATTGGTCTGGATTGCACTCGTTCGTTCCGATCGAGAAAAAAAAAAAAAAAAGGTGCACTCGTCCATCGCTTTATATCACGGATTTCCCATAACAAACAGGCACGACATCCTTTACATCAGTGTAGTTTGCATTTTTGATTGCCATCGTTGATACGTGGTTGTCCTTCCATAGAAAAAACGGACGACCGTGCAGCTCATTACGTGACGTCCATCTAGTAACCTGAACGTCTATTGACGTTCTGAACACCTGACTATTTACATTGAACTACCGAAAAGCTGAACAGTGGCATCGTGACATTTCTGTCATCTGATAATGATGCGTATAAGTTCATTTTGGATGATGCAGTATTTTATGAACATTATTAATAAATAGGTCACTGATATGGAAGCTTGGATAACACCTAGGTCAGAAGTTCGTCTTCACATTGTCTTGGATAGGAGTACATATGACGACAGGAATATGCATAGCAGCATGGTTTTTTTTCTCTCTCTTTTTGCTAAAAGGAGAAGGGTGTTCTACTACTTATTTTCATACAAATGTATATTAATCAGAACATTATATTTCATGCTATGTAGACGGCATGGCTGCTGTTGTTATTTATGCTTTGTTTTCCCTTTTGCAACAATTCAGTTATTTAAGTTATTTATTGAATTTTAAAACAAAAGAATGATAAGATGGATTGCGATTAGAGAGAGAGTATTAGTAATATCCTAAATGGATTACCTTGTATACAGAATAGCGAGACTTGCGACAGTTATTACGTATTCCATGAAGTAGAAGATATTAAACCTTTTCTAGAAAACTGTAGTTTTTTTTTTTTTAATTTTCTAGGAGAAGAAAATAAAAATTATAAAAAATAACTTTCAGCACAATTTTTTTTTAAACTGTGAATAGAAGAACAATCCAAACAATGCTTCTAAGATGGAAGTGCAATTAAGAGAAAGCGAAGAATGCGATGGTTGAACTGTTTTGGAAGAAGCAATATGCTGATACGGGAGATGGGAATGAAAGTTGATATGATAAATGATAAGATAAATGAAGGGTAACTGTGAGAGAGAAAGAAAGAGAGAGAGAGAGAGAGAGAGAGAGAGAGAGAGAGAGAGAATGGAAATGTACAAATTGAACGTTCCTGAATGAAGGTATAAGGAAAAACACAAATATTAGCAAACATAGACTTATTTAAGCGATGAAATATTAATTAACATGCAGAGGACAAGATTCTGTAAGAGAAAGGGGAATGGACTATCCAGAAATAAAAGAAGAATTGGAAATAGATGAGGAAAAGTCGAAGAGAGAGAGAGAGAGAGAGAGAGAGAGAAAGCTGTAGATCACGTCTGTTAACGCTGCCGATGTTGATCCGGTGGGTAATTTCATTCGTAATAAATATTTATTTTGTAAAATAAAGCAACAACTCCGCAGATTTTTATTTTAACTAGCTCGGCGAGGACATAACCATTTTTCTTTAATTGTAAAATATGAATATAAGGACATTCTTGTTTGTCTTTCATATTCTTTGTTGTTTATTCGCTTATGATTAATGTAGTTTACCCTACAAAGAGGTGTAGAGCTCTTGTTTTTAAACCTGTATCGCATTTTATACTTTTTTGCCGGTACGGCCCACCAGAGGTTGTTCAAGGCCTCTTGGGCACTGTTCCAGCAAAAATACAAAATGCTGTACAGGTTTGTGCCTTATCGTAAGAAGACAAATATTAAACTGGTTCTACTGAGACCAATAATTTAACCAAACTTCAGTTCCCCAATAACAACCCGACTTCATTTGAAACGTGGAATTGAAGAATAGCCCAAATGTGTCTTATTACAGTTTATTCTTTTATAAAAGATGGCATATTTTGTAACTATTCATAAAAGTTGATAGATATTTAAAAATATTCAACATCATCTGTTAATGTTTTACTAATTAGCCAGTTTGATCATTGATTTACATGAAATTGCAATGAGAGCGCCACAGAAAGAAAAATTTCTGGTACCACAATGTCTGAGCTATTGTAAACATCCATGACTGTTAAAATTAATAAACGTTACGCTATTCTGATTTTGTCTTGGTGACGCTAGAAGAATGCTAAAACACAGTAAGCAAAACAGAAAGTGAACAAAAGAATGTGGTCAAAAAATAAATCGTAAACAATTTCATTTAGTGAGAACTTTTTATATCATTTCTTGGCATAATGATTTCAAAGTTTTAATAGGACCAGTAGCATTTATTTAAATGTATAACATATTCTTAAAACTTCCATATAAAGACCGTATGCAACGGACTTGTCTTCCCTCTCTCTCTATCCTACCACAAATTAGGCTTATGAGAGTTTAATTACCAAATACATTCAGAAAAGACGAGATGAGATGAGAAAAAATACATTATAATATAATATTTATGTTATATAAATAAACGAATGAATATTCAAAATATCTAAACCTTCTTTCACCGTATGAAGTAGGCTAAATTCGTTTTAATCCTAACATTTAAAAATCTATAATTATGTGGTCTTCATCGGCCACTGTCGTTACATTTGATTAACTCTATACGTCAGAAATGCCGAGGACATAACCGCAATAGTCATAACCATCAATGTGCCATCATAATCATTTAATAATCATACTAATTTACGACAAAAGATGTTATTTTAGTTTAACCGAACTACGTACACACATAATACTGAATTGGGCTAACTTGTATTAAAACTAGAAGTAATTTAATGTTTTTGTACAATATTTACGAAAATTTCTATTAAGAATGATAACACATATCTTCATAACATAGTTAACGGTAATTAAAATTCGAAGGAGAAGAAAAAGGGTTTATTATTATTTTTTTAATTTTTTTTTATTTTAGTGGATCTCCACCTTCCACGCTTTCTTGCCAATCTCACGCATACATTGATTACCTTACAGGCAACACCCAATTCACCAAACCAGTATTTCTCAAGTTAATTTGGTTACCACCCACAAAAATGTGAACAAGCAATCACCCTCATACACCACCTCCCTGCCTCTTGTTGATGACTATTATTTTAACAATATTTTATTTTCACGAACTCTTCGCTCTCCTACAAAGGGGCGCGCCTTTCCCCTCCCTCATTTTAAGTACCACTATCCAAAACAACCACTTTTAGCCAGCACGGTTCTCGGTCAATTTGGCTAACGGCACACACACACAAACTCTTTCCTGCAATCAACTACCGTTATTTCCTACTTTCAGGACTATAATACACTCGAGTGAATGCAATAGTCTTATATAGCTGTAGTCCTAGATACAAAGTAAGTAAAAGGGGAATTTTATGAACTTAATGCACGTTGTTAAGCTGTTAGCAGGGAGCGGTACTAGCTGATACTTCCTAAAGATACAGAATTTCCAATGAACTATTTTTCCTCTTGTACTAGGTCACTTTTGCGTGCTGTCATTAGCCAACCACGAACAATTTGTGGTCTTCTAGTGATCCATGACTATGCATGCTACTAAGTTTTAAATATCTATAAATATAGAGAATTTTTATAACTATTACTTAATATATTTCTATACAGTTTCAAACAGTTTGGGTTTTCTCTAAATATAATACATACTTAGAGACAGAATAATTCCCTTTCTATAAAAGATAGAATTTAGAAAACACAGATCAGTAGGCTGCTTTCTTTTTTCTTTGCTATTATTTAAGAGTTTGGTTGACAATTGAGATTGGGTTTTGTGGTTGGTTTCCGGAAGAGTCAGCTGACCTGTATACACAATAGTTACATATATCTCCAGGAAGTTATTAAACAAGGACTCACCCAGTTTTCTCTCTCTCAATTTGAAGTATTTTCTTCACTCACAGACGAAACATAGCAACTATGACTCTACTACAGGAAGGAAAGAATGAAAAAAAGAAAGAAATAACTTATTCAAGTATCTTTCACTGTATCGTATATCTTTACTATCTTTTTCATCCTGTCTTAGAGACTTAACGTATTAATTTCTGCTTGCAGATGTTTACATTGTAAATTAATACTGTATTGACTTTTGATGTAATGATACGATCTGATATTGTTATCTGATCCAATAGTTTGCAAAGCATTCGAAATTGAGGGAAAATCCACTTTCCTTATAGTATAAGATTATAGGACTGACGTATAATGTGTGCATGTAATGATGATAAAAAAAAAAAAATGCGGTTGATACGATTGATAGTTGATCGAGTAAAAAGAACACCAAACTACCGGTTTCAGATAACCGGGACTGTATGTTTATAGGTATGATTTGCCAATAACTCGTGGTATTGTGACAGACCCAAATCACGTTTCTAACAACACAGATGTGTTGAACGATAAAATACCGAAGTTAAGTCAATGTTTCCTCAATCTAGTATTGGCAGTTCATTTGGCACACTTAAAGTAGAGCACTCTGCCCCCTGGCCAAGGTGTGTACGTGTTGCCTTCCATTTCTGGAGACAGCGTCACCAGTCGTTGACTGGAAAAATATGAAAGTTGCATACCGAGTCGTGAATGTAACACTGTGAGCGACATTTGTGCGACAGGAAATGTTTGTGCCTTGCGACGTATTGATTAAAAGGCCTTCATTAGGAGGACATTCATTTCTTTTGAATACGTTTAAAACATATGAGAGAAATACCAAACTATAAAGACATTTGCACAGAAGTGAGGAAGAATACATTCTTTTTGATGAACATATAAGACACGAGTGAAGAAACATTTAATTTTTATAAGGACAAAGTTTCGTAGTCAGCACAACAAGGATCTCTGGTTACCTGCACAACTGAATGACAAATGAAATTGAGTTATGGAGGGTAATATTCGGTTGTGGGTAATGCTAGCTGTTATTGATAAACCTATTCTTCAAGTAAAATCTGAAAATAATAAAGTTGAATCTAGAGCTGCTTAAAAATATCCGATTTCAACTTCTGTGTTTATATATGTACTTTATGTGTGGGGAGATGGGGGGGGGGGGGTATAAACTCTTATGGAAGCATTTATATTCGTTTAAATGCTTCCATAGCACAGTTCGAAGAGAGAAACAGAGTTCGATTCTCGTCATGACGAGAGATATCCCTGTTAGTTTTTTTGTTTGTTTGTTTTCTTTTCTTTAGTTAATGGTGAGTTAGCCAATCTCATACGAAGGTAGATTTTTCAATATTCCCTCCCCCAGGAAACTTGAGATTTTCATCCCGCATACAGGCAAATTGAATCCAGAGAACCCATAATTCATAAATAAAGAGTACTGTCACTGGGCGGTAAATGGCGTAATGTAGACAGTGGATGATGTAGTGAGGGGATGACAGATTGAGTGGCCCTTTACAGCACAGCATCTGTGCACAAATTTACACAGAGTGCAGTAAAGTGTCTTCCAATGTTGAGCCATTATAGTCCATGGAGGTGTTAATATATATATTAACACCTCCATATATATATATATATATATATATATATATATATATATATATATATATATATATCCTTTATGCAAATGAGTTTCAGCTATCAATAAACCAAGGCATTTGAGAGAGAGAGAGAGAGAGAGAGAGACTGCTATCATCTGCTAGCTCCGCTATAGTGCAATTGGAAGAATAGAGGAACATTGCGCCTTTCAGTTGAAAAAGACCTGAGTTCGATTCTCCTCGTGACGAGGGGAATCCTTATACGGGCTTTTTCAGTTGAAGGTGAGTTAGCTGATCTCATACGGTGGTAGCAGGGTTTTTCCCTCCCGGAAACTCGGGTTTTTCATCCCACGTACAGACAAATCGGCCTTCAGAACACATGCAATTTACAGACAAAAAATACTATTGTTGGTGATGATGGACGATAGATGGCGTTGATGGTAATAGTCTCGTAGTTGGAGAATTATGTAGTAGTGGAGAGGATGAGATGTATTTAGCAAAGTAAAGTAGTGTGTTCTCCCACGATGCGTCCTTGGACTCCCAGGAGGTGTCACATAATAATAATAATAATAATAATAATAATAATAATAATAATAATAATAATAATAATAATAATAATAATAATCTCGTGGCCCTAAACCCCGACTCAAGTATTACTGTCTGCAACAGTATAATTCTGTTGTCGAATCTTTAGATGCCTTTACTAATAATAAGAGTTTTCGGCGGCTGGAATCGAATCTCTACTGGACTTTCTTTGGGCAGCCATGCGCTATGGAAGCAATCGCCATTTTCGCAGGGCATCTAACCCTCTGAGGTCAAGTATATTATGTCATGCGTGATAATTGAGTGTATGTGTTCTCTGGATGGTTTATCCATTTTGACAAAAAATTAAGTTTCCAGAAATAAAATCGTGCGACAACAGATTTTCTAATTAGACGGACTAACTCACATTCACTGAAGAAGAAGAAAAGAAGAGAAGTGAAAAGAAAAAAAAAACTTCTTATAATGTTATTTAAATTAAGGGGATATTACATCCCACATTGTTTTAAAGCCGAATAAGAAACTCAAAGATCGGAATCAAAGAGTTTCATGCCGAATATAGTAACTATAAAAGTATCGGCGACTATTATCGTAAGCTAAAGCACGTAGTTCAAGTACAAACTAGGGCAACTCGCAGCAAAGGTGGAGAAAGTTCTGATCGCTATTCTTAGTATTTCACATAATGTAAAACCCATCTCCTAGGAGATGTATGATGTTATACATTATGGTGGGAGGTCACTACCCAGACCGGTTTCGATCTTTATTGAGATCTCATCAGTGAGTAGCTAGGCCAAATATAATACTAAGGGTAAGCGAAAAGAACTTATATACTCTGCTATACGAGTTGTCAAAAAAAGGTGCACCCATAAATTATTTAAAATAAAGAGCCAATAGGCTGTTCTTTCGGTCTTTCAATCGAAGAGCAAATGTCCGTCGTTCTTGCAACTACGCTAGAAGCGTCCTATATAGGACTCGTAAAATTAAAATCAGTCCTGAAGCGATCCAGGTAATAAAGTCACTTAGTCCACGCTATTGGCTTAACGTTCAGTAAAATCGTTTACCTGCAAAGCAAAATTCCGAATTAATCATCAATATAAATCTTTTCGACCTGTTTTAAACGTCTATTTATTTGTTTATTCATCGATTAAATAAAAACTTTTATCAGAATAGAAATAATGGTTGTCATATAGGTTTGACAACCGCCAAGCTTCCTTGCAAGCACCTAAATAAAACGAACTCGACCTATCATGCCAAGTGGTGCAGTCACTTGAATCCTGATGTAGCTTTATTTGTGAGAGTGACCACGTCGTTTTCATGGGTGAGTACAGCTTAAAGCGTTAGCCAGTACCAGTAAACTACAGGACAGGTTCTCATAACTGTATGTTTGTTTTATGGCTGGAGGTGAACAAAAGTGAACCCACTGCTTATTGGGGTCGAAGGTTATAAACAATTATCTCATTAGTGAGGGGTGCTTTACCGAAGTAGTTTTTAACCGTTCTAATTTATGACCGGTCACTACTTAATAAACAGTACTTGCTCTGCTTGCGGCATATTAGATAAGATTATGTAGAGGCTTTCAGCTGATATGCGTTTTCGTTTGTCTTTTTGGCATATAACGAGCACTTTTCTATTTTGCTGTCTTATGAACACTCCTTGTATTTCTAATAAAGAAAACAAGGAAAGGAATTTCTTTTCATCTAAATCAGGTAGTTTAATTAACCGTTATCTTATCATGTAAGCATTATATAAAACCGTAATATATTTCACATTGTTATTACGTCATAAATGCGGATTGTTGATTGTGTTTACATTTTTCTTAACATGATTCTCTTTCTTTCCAATAGGAGCTCTGTATGAAGATAATACTACTTTTGCTGATAAAATAGACGATCGAGTTCCTCCTGGTGCCCGACATCAGTACAATTGGTTCCTTCTACCTGAAGACGCCGCTACCGCGAAAGATTCCGACTGTCTGACGTGGATGTATCATTCCCACCGTAATGCCGATACAGACATCCACGCTGGTCTCTTGGGTCCCATCATAGTATGCAGGCCAGGTATATATTCAATGTTGTCGCTATGTATATGCTCGTATTAATTCTTATTATTATTACGACAAATCTCCTGGAGTAAAAGACTCACGGAGGAAGAAGTTTATACAATAAATTGTTATAACAAACCTCCATGAGGTTAACGGACTCATCATGGAATGTCTGGTCATCGAGCAACTACTGTATCTATCGTACTGATGGATAGATTTGGAGACATTTAGCACCATACTCTGCAGATTACTTCTTCAGTCTATCATACCTAATACTCCGCAGTCCTGAAAAAAGAATTATCAATCATCACGACCCCACAAACCTCATAAGCTTAAAAAAAAAAAAAAAAGTCTATTAATAGTATTAATTTCTAAGAAATATTTCTATATAAAATACCAAAGGAAGTTATATATAAAATTTTATTTTTTTAAATATTAAAAAAAAATTAAATTAAGAAGAAAGTAATGGGTTTACCAAATAAACATTTTATATTTTTTAATATAGTGATTATAGTATTGCTAGAACTAAAGATATCAACAACTTTTATTTTCTTGATATGTTGGTGTTCATATATATAAAGCATACACTATGCTTTGTTTATATTTATATATGATCGCGAGCCACTAGTGTGGCTCACCAGTTCAACACGTTTCACGATTGAGATCTGGGTTTGATCTTCCATAAGTCGGTTTTAACCCAAATCTTTATCACTGCTTTTTTGACCGAAGGGGTGAGTTTACCTATCTCAGAACGTTCTGGGGATAATAGAATTTTTCCTCACTGGAACTTTATCTTTATATATATATATATATATATATATATTTTTTTTTTTTTTTTTTTTTTTTCCCCGATTAACTCGATTGGAGACCAATCGCATCCTTTGCTGTTTTGATTGTAATAGCATTGAAAACGAACCCAACTTAATGATATAAAACTTAACCCCCACTCTGCACCTCTCAACAGTGTCTTTTCAAAGCATAACATAATTTACGAACGTTAAAGTTTTTTCACGCAAAATCCTCCCATCAACTCCACTAATAATAACAGCGAAATAATCATCCGATGCTATAAGAGGGGGCGCTTTGGAAATAGCAGTATATTTGTTATTAGCATAATGATACGTCGTCAGAGCAGACGCATAATACGAAGAAAATAAGAAAGTACTTCCAGTGAGACAGAGAAGGCTCGTTTGGAAAAATGAGATCTGTTACTAGACTGTTACCTAATAGACAAAAAAAAAAAAAAAAGGGGGGGGCAAAAGTATCTTGAGTTCGGCACTCAGATGCCCAAAGTTATATTCTTATAAATTCTCTCGTAAATTTTCGAAACTTTACTTAAATATCTTTCTATATTTGGCTATAAAATATCGTTGATCCCATAATATATTCCATTCTGTTATTGTAATTTAATAATTCTAGTTATACTTTTCTATTAAAAACATCAGTTCATAATTTACTTTTTTATTTCCTTTAATACTTTGTTTCAAAATGTTAATTAAAGTGATGATATTTTGTCATTTGTTAATTAATGCTAAATTAATATAATTCATAAATGGTGTAAAAGCTTATGAAGTAATTACCATGTTGCTTCTGGTTTCCTTTCGTTGTCGCCTTACGATGATTACACAAACCAACACACAGACAAGGAGAATACTAATTAGTTACGTACCTCATTATTTACAAATTAAGATAATTTTTCCGTTTCTCTGAAATTCAATCAAGTTGAATTTTATGACATATTCTATCCTAGTAATAATAACACTTTATCTAAACACATAAATTTTCTAATCAACAACACTTAAATATAAATAAGGGCAAGGTAAGACTATACCTAAGATTTGTTTACAGATAGCTAGGAAAGCATCCGGCATTACAACACGACTCATTCATAGATGAATGGGTCGTGTTGTGAGAATTTCCATTTTCTAATTAATAATTGTGAGAATTTCCATTTTCTCTGAAACAGGAAATGGAATGCAAAAGAGAAATATATATAAATCTACAAATTCACGAGTGTAGAATTATGGTGGGATTTCTCCGTGATTAATAATCATAAATACGTAATCTCATCAATTGCCTATCTGTTAATCTTGAGTTCTTTTCATATTTTCTAAATCATGTAACGCCTTAATCTTTATATACCGTTTTCGGTGACCTTATAATTATTGTAATATTCACTTCACGTGAATGCCTGCATGCGCCATTTACTAAAGCTTTTCAATTGTTGTGAATGAGTGGCAGGCACGTATCAGCGTGAAACGCATTCGAGTATCTCTGACTGAATCATGGCTGAAGTTGTTTCCATCATGCAATCGCGCGCATTCCGTTGTTCGCGTATTTATTTATTTACAATCAAACGGTAGTTACTTGGGAACCAACATCTGGCAACAACTTCGAAACATTCACATAACGTTTATTGATATGCATTATGTATTCTCAGCACAGTTAAAAAATAGAATGTGCTTGACCCTTTTTTATTTTGTTGTCTTATCTGTTTTCCCATCTAACTTTTTTTTCTTGGCATATTGTATGTTATTATTTATTATCAATTGTATAGCTACAAACGGACTGAAATTAACATCGGCAACTTCGCGTATAAATCATATTTTTGCAGTGCCATCTAGAGGTCGTTCCCCATACTGCGCTTTGGATTATTATAAATAATACTTGTCAAAACAAAATGAAAATATTCAGATAAGTATCACTGCATGTAATCTGTGGCTTGTCAACAAGCGTATGAAATATTTTATGCCACATGTGATTGTTGAAGGTAACTTCCCGATATCTTATTTTAATTTTCTTCTATAAACCTACTCAACTTCAATATTCCTGAAGGAGGTTTACCTTCATAAGAAAGTAGTTTGGTATCGGTTGCCAAATGCTATGTGATGGCGTTTTCTTGGGGGAAGGGGGGGGGGGGAAACACTGGTTCATTAGTAATATTTCAACAAAAACATGTTTATACAGGTGTTGGCTGTTTTTAGTTCTCTCTCTCTCTCTCTCTCTCTCTCTCTCTCTACTACATATACTATGTGTGTGTGTGTGTGTGTGTGTGTGTGTGTGTGTGTGTGTGTGTGTGTGTGTGTGTGTGTGTGTGTGTGTGTGTGTGTGTGTGTGTGTGTGTGTGTGTGTGTGTGTGTGTGTGTGAAGCAGGTCTTTTGTGACCAACTGTCTGGTTCCCACTGACTTCCAGGCATTAATAAACGTTCAGGATTTCCAAAAGACGAATTATAACAACTGTGGACAGAAGTAAATATTAAAAAGCCATGAACAGAAGGTTAACATCTGAACAACTTTTTAAGGTTATATTTCCCTACAGATTTCATGACTGAATGATACTGATATAGAAGTAAAATAAAAGGTCAAATGAAAGCTGGAAAATCCCCCCTAATGTCTGGTTACGCGTGTACAAACACTGAGTGACCATTTTATTAGGAACATATCTGAAAACAGTAAACTGTTTGTTGGATTTACTGTCCGACCACAGACGCGAGATCCTCGGCTGGCAATGTGCCAAGAAGAGTCAGTTCATGTTGAAGGGGAGAAAGGAATAAGGCAATGTACGAATTCGTCACCAACACGCGAAATCACGTGCATTAACGTAAAATTTTCCAACTGTTGTACAAGCAAAATAGTGACCACTTTAAAAACTAGAATTTTCATAAAAGAAAAGCTAATTTTCCGACGTATCACTCATCCCACGAAACGCATTGATTACTCTATTAGTGAAATAAATTCGACTTCTTCTGCCATGCGAAGAAGTGTCGAGGGTTCTCTCATCTGTGGTCAGACAGTAGGCTATTCTAGGATTACACTAAAGTTTAGAGTTTGAAGTGCTGTAACCTTCATCCCACGTTACGTTGATGACGTATTCGCTCTTTGGCTTCACGACAGGAACTTTAGACAAGTTTTAATAGCCATCACTAATAACCAAACTTATAGTACTCAGTAGGGCAGTCGACAGCGACATAGTAACTTGTCTTATTGATATAATTAATATGTATTTGCAGTTATAAATTATTACGAGTCAAGCAATTTTATAAAAACTTTTCAACTTGAGGTAGCTGTCCTCATACGGAAGCAGGAAGACTTTTTTCATCTTGGAAACCGGAGTATCCTGCACAAAATAAAGCTTACCAAAAAAAAAAAAAAGTTGATAGGTTTAACAGTTTATTTCAAATTAGAAAACTGTGCAATAAGTTTAACATGCAAAAGGAAACTAGAGCAAGGATGTTGAAGAGATAAACTCGGGCTGTACGACCCTTATTTTTTCCCTCCTCAAATTTTATTGATATATGATGTCGAGGGAAAAAATTTATAGAATTGTATTATGAAATCTTTAGTTATTTGGATATACAACATGCTAACCATGAGTTCTTCGAGTCCTTGAATGACCCCCAGGGTAATCATTCACTGCTCCACCCTTCTCAACATCTGAAGTATAATATTGAGATAAGGCAACCTGAAGTTGTTGAAAGTAATTTCACGAATTGATTGCCGCCACATTCTACCATAAAGATAGATTGGTTTTAGCACGACTGGAAAGATATTCTAAATTAGGAACACCATTTCAAACTTCTGAATGTCTTCTGTGGAAGAAACAGTTCATCACTTCAAGAATTCCAAATGTCTTTTTCATTATGAACTTATTTGAATAACCCTTATTAATTAAAAATCTTCGGTCGTAAACTTCGTTTAGTTTCAATACCATTACTACAATAGGAACCTACAACTTCATAATGGAGACAATCATGAGTTGACATTGGTTCTATGGTTTGCTAGTGAGGCGTAACATTTTAATGCATCTTTATCTGACTTGGGACAACCTTTTAATTACGCATCTATGCCAAGTACAAAACCAACGAGTTGGTCCTGTGGGTAACTCATTTTTCTAGTGGCTGAATGCAACCAAACAAGATTGTTAACAAATGCAGTACCTCTTGGTACCGTCCAACTTCCTGGGATTCAGTAGCATGACCACCCTTTGTAATCAAATTTATGACCTTTTAGTCTTGAATTCAAAGACAATGAAGATCCTTAAAAAGTTACCAGTAACTCTTAACAAGCGTAATTGTATTTCAGACTTCGAAAGAAACAATTGCCATCATTTGAATATATAAGATAGTGTGCTTCGTGATGGGTGACCTCATCACGATTAACAGACGTTCTCTTGCAGTTCTCTTCAAAACAACATAAAAACCAGTTTAACCATAAAATCACTTGGAACTGTTATCAACACAGAGTAAAAGGATGTCGTGCTCCGCTGTATTTAGCATTGAATTTCCATTCGGTAGATAATGGTACAGCATTGAATGACATGCACAGATACCAGAGTGACGTCACACACATACCCAATAGTTAGCAGAAACAAACGTCTTGAAACGCAATTATTTGAACAAGGAAATGGTGCGATATGTTGATTATAACGCTATGCATTTTAAATATACAGTCGACCAGGCTTTACGTGAAGGAATTTTTGGTAATGAATGTTCGACGAGTGACTCAGCTTCCTCTGTCTGTGTGTGTGTGTATGTCTACGTTCTCTCTATCACTTTATTTGCTTATCTATGTTTTGTCTTCGTAAGTTTCTCTGTTTTTTACATTTTCCCTGTCTTTTTAGGTGTCTTTCTTTGACTTTTCCGACCTCTTCAGAACAACAAAAGCCAGTGACTTACATCTTTCACATACGCCATTCTGTCACACCGATTCGAGTTCTGTGTCATCGAAATCAAAGCCTCACATCACGAACAATTCGAACAAACTGTGTATGCCATCTGCCACTGACCTGGGATGTTAGTGCGTTGTTTATCGTGTTGTACTTGCGTAAAAGGGGAAAAAATGCACAGTAATGGGAAAAGCGATGTCAAAGCACATCCAAATATTTAAATGCATGACCTGTGTGAGAGTTTGTCTATTTACGAGAGTTGTTTATTGGTACACTTTATATGACTCCACCCTTAAGAAACCTATAAACGCCAAGATGTTTGTAAGGAGCTTTACACTCAAAACCAACATCTCAACTGAAGCTTGACCTGCGCGAGCATTTAAAAAGGGTGGTGCTAGAAAATAAAAAAAGAAATATTGTTTTAACTTCCTTACCGGATTTATACTTGTATGCTGAATCACGAAATAGCAATCACCAATGCATAACCTTGTCAGTGATAAATAGGGCATTAAACATGTCTCCTTTTATCAAATTCTCTCTTCAACCATAGATTTCTTTCTCATGCATAAAACAATAACTCTCTCTCTCTCTCTCTCTCAATCCAGAAAATCTTCATTCCGTAAAACAGGATAGCCGGTCATAGAAAGACGCAATGGGTGTAGACCCACACCACCCAATGCAAGCTTTCAAAACCAGATCTGAAGGAATCAGGTGGCTAATCCTTATTCCCCCATTCTCCTATGTCTGTATGTGTTGCGTGTGTTCATCTGGCCGGTTTGCCTGTTTTGCGTGATGAAAAATCCCTAGTTTTCGGGAGAAAAAACCTGCCTTCTTCAAATAAGACCGACTAACTCAATTTCAACTAAAGAGTCCAGATGAAGATTATTCATGCACTGGATAGGATCGAAATTCATGGTTTTCCATCCAACGGACATCCTTAAAATAGATTAAGCTACGGAGGCCATTTCGACATCGTAATTCCAAATAATAATAACTGCATTCTTCCTCTTCTTCTTCTTCTTCTTCTTCTCTCTCTCTCTCTCTCTCTCTCTCTCTCTCTCTCTCTCTCTCTCTCTCTTTTCCCTTGTTCATCTATCCTCTGTTTTTTCTTATTGCATGTTTCAGAGATTTGCCCTCTACGTTACATAAGTGAAGCAAAATGCCGAAATAAAATTTTAGTGCTAAACACCAGATGTAAGTAGCGTCCAAAAAGATTTCCTTAATCCGATAAAATTGTTTCATATTTTTCTCTTGACAAAAATTCAAACAATAAAAAAAATTCAATCCTGAAAGGAAGAATAAAAAAAAATTTAAGTTCGAATTTACTATTATGACTATTTCTCTTTGGCCCAGTTGGAAAGGCAACTGTCCTTTTCAAATGGAAAAATCAAGTTTCAGGTATGTTAGTTAGTTACATATAAAGATTACTTTTTTTTTTGTGCTTGCGAATGTCGTTTATACTATACAGATCGTAAACAGGCCATTATTATAGTCAGCACACTCTCCTAACAGTCATTTGTTAGCTTAGGCATCTAATCAATCGAGCATCTATTATTTCCTGGCCACAAAGCATTTAAAATCACTATTTAGATGTCATTTGAATTTTACTCCATAGATGCCGCTAGTTGTTGCACACTTCGTGTGAATATTTATAAATTCTTTCGGATTATCAATGACCTACAGAATGTAGATAAGGAATAGTGTAAAATGAAACCTTTTCGCACGTCACGTATTACTTTTTATGCGTCTTTCATGAAGTAATGTGGGGTTACATTCGTTTCATCTTTCTACTTGTTATTTGTCTTTTCTTGTAACTGAAAGTATTTCAACTTAAAATTCTGCACATGTTGAAGTTTTACGCCTAGCGGCAGAATGAAGAACCATCTGAGACATATTAACACTTAATCTAAAAAATAAAAAAAAAATAGCCTCCAATCCATCAATATTCCTCAAATTATCATAAAACCTTGCCATTTCCTGTTGGTTACCGTCCGTTGGTTATAAATGATTTTAACTGATTATTATCATCGCTCAGTCTTTACCAACATTCAGTTTGGTTAAACGCGATATCGCATTACGGTCATCCATCATAGTTTCTCCGGTTCGTCAGGAATCATATCCAAATAGACCCTCGAATGACAGTGGAATGTGGTGAAAGAAAAACACCAAGAGAGAGAGAGAGAGAGAGAGAGCACTCATGCAGTTACTGGAACTCCGTTTATTGTACAAGCGTAGCGAAAAGTGCCAACTGTTCTAATTCATGAAACTGTGGCGACATTAAGACTTTTCAAGTGTGTTCCATTGCACATTTAGCGTGATATTAATCTTCTTAATCTGTGTGTACAAGGAAAAAAGCACTATTATAAAACAGCGTTACTAATTAACAAATAAAACACTTGCGATTGCCGTCACCACTCAACTGATCAGCATTACGAGCAGGAGAATGGCGTCAGTCTTTATCTTCTCAATCACTACAACCTTAAGGCATGTCGCAGTTTACAGTCCAGTTCATTACTGTTGTCCTCCCCATTATTGAACTTGCATTAATTCGTTTCTCTACACGAGATCTTATTAAATGTTTTGCCTATTTCCTTGTAGCGTTATAATATTCTATCGGTAGAAAAAAATCATTTCGACCATACGTGGAAGTTGCGAAACGAGTTAATATCAAGATTAATCTCTCTCTCTCTCTCTCTCTCTCTCTCTCTCTCTAAATAATTCATCATCAGAGGGCTATACTAGTGACAACCGTAATTTGGCAAAGAACTGCTGCAGAAAAGGGTAAGGCCTATGTCGGTATGTAGTGTGCTTATCAAGATAACATTTCGTACAGAAATGGGTGGTGAAAGGAAAGATCTCTTAGTTAAATGGAGTCATATAGTTTTTTTTTTTTTGTTGTTGTTACCGTCTAGTAAATCGATTTCCTCTTCCTATACCATTTCCTATCTCATTTTTTAATGTTTATTTTCCCTAGAAAATACTGCTGCTAAACAGAAAAGTAGGAAGAGAAATAAATAAAAACAAATAATAAAATAAGACGAAAACTCATGAACAAAAAGAAATTAAACGATAATAAGAAATTAATGGTTTCATTTGCCCCTTCTACATATTATTCGAAACCGATTTCCAGAAACAGAAAATCGGCCGTAAAACCCACACTATTTCATACAATACTATATTGCGTTAAGGACCACGAGATGGTGGCAGACACACACACATACATGCACGCATAAACATATTCTTTGCAAAAATGATCACGTGTTTCCGGTTCATTAGAGAAATTATATAATGGAAACCGATGAAAGTCAATTTCTCTCTCACAGACACATGCACGTATGCGCGGGTTATCAATAACATGTATTGATATTTTCTTCTTTCCTAAGTTAGATATTAAAATTGAAACTGTAGTTCATTTCTTGATACTTATATGCTCCATTATTAGATTTAAATCAGTATATACTCTCACACTTTATCAATTGTATTTTCCTCATCTAGGTACGTTGGATTCGAATGGATTTCCAAAAGGTATTGACTATCTCTACTTTCTTGTCTTCATGGCTTTTGATGAAAATGACAGCTTTTATGCAGAAGAAAATATTGACGAAATAGCTCCGCACTTAAGTCCCATTGAAAAGGAAATATTAAGAAATAATAATACCTTCAGGGTAGGAAATGTTTAATAATTATATACTTTAAATTGTGTTTGTTTAAAGACATGTTTATAGATTTGACCTTTTTCCATAATGCAAGAAAATAAATAAAAAAAGAACAAGAAAAAGCTGACATAAATGGCAACATACGCGTAGTTCCTAGAAATTCCAAGAGATGGCGACGCATTCATATTCGTTGTCAAGCTATTGGAATACCTTAAAGTTACTAATCACTAAATTCTGATAGTTTATTTATTTCTAAATTCATATTTAAAAAGAGTTTATTAATCTTTATTTAATTAATTTTTTAATTAATATGTGTCTTATTTAATTCTATTTTATTTTATTTCGCAAATAATTCAGAAATCATTAGTTAGTAATCTAGAACACCATATAAATATTTGAATACAATGAATATTATAATGATTAATTTCAGCTTAGCATGTCTGCGGATGAATTGAGGTAGTTGATTGGTGGAACACCCTTGGAGGGTAATGAATGGTAATGCTGTAGCCAATGAAGTCCTAACCGGAGCTCGGCTATTGCTAGTACTTCCTGTCATGATCAGAGCTTTAATAGCTTAATAACATATCCCTACACTGTCCTCTACAGATAACGGGGGAGATGAAAAGCATTCTTGCTTCGCCCCTTTAAGCCAGTCCTTATATAAGGATATAAGCATGTCTGCGGGAGGAAGAAGACATCGACCGTGAGATGCGGTGATTTCCTTGGAGGGTAATGGATGGCAATGCTGTAACCAATGAAGTTCTAACTGAGGCTCGGCTACTGCTGTTACCCTCCTGCCATGATCAGAGCTTTAATAGCTCAATAGCACCTTATCCCTACACTGTCCTCTACAGTTAACGGGGAAGATGAAAATCTTTCTTGTTTCGTCCCTCTAAGCCAGTCTTTATAAGGACTAGCATGTCTGCTATTATGTCCATAACGGTTTGTTACATTGGTCTCTAATAAGTTCACCATTTTTTTCCTCTTACAGCAGCTATTTCCTTTGTTCCAACTGATAACGTTCGTCTTATGACCTTCATATTACTATTGGTTTCTATCGTTTCTTTAATTTTCCTAGTATTATATGATCTAAGTTCATGTTTCATCCTTTTACGTATAGTTTTACAAATTTTCGCATATTCTATTTTATTGGTGTCATTCAAATCTCTTTTCATATCTCTTCTTTTCTTCAAGAAGAAAAAACCCTCAAATCTAAGATTTCCTGTCTTATTTTTTCCTCTCTTTGGTGCCTTTTTTACACCTCTATTTCTGGTGCACAATTCAAGATAGATTTTGTTAATATTTCATTAGCACCATCGATGGTAGTATCTGTGTTTAACTTTTTTAGTTCATTTTTGAGTTATTCTCTATCATATCTTACATTGTGGTAGAGGTTTTGTAGATTCACTAAATTGGACTTTTTTCTTATGAGCTTATTCCGTTCCCATTTTTTGTTGATCCATACTTTTGCCCTCAGTAGTCTGTGGTCACTTCCTGTATTAAATCTATTAAGCACTTCGGTATTATTTATTATATGTCTTCTGATGGAGAGGATGAAGTCTATTTCATTGTAAGTTTGTCCATTTGGACTTCTCCAAGTCCATTTTTGGTTGATTTTCTTCTTGAAAAAGCTGTTCACAATAAAGAGGTTATTTTTTTCTGCGAATTCAATAGGTCTTTCTCCTCTTTCATTCCTCTGTCCAAATCCAAATTTACCGATGGAGTTCAGATGGTCATCTCTGCTTCCAATCTTGGCATTAAAGTCACCCATTATAATTATGTAGAATTCTTTAAAATTATTTAATGTGCATTCTAATGTTTCATAGAAATCTTCTATCTCTTCATCTGGATGGTCCGTAGTTGGGGCGTATATTTGTATAATTTTCAGTTGGTATCTTTTATTTATGAAGAGACTTAGTTCAGCTATTCTTAATGTTAGTTTATTAACAAAGAGGACATTGTCCTTGATTGTTTTATTTATTAGGAATCCTGCACCACCATTTCAGTTTCTGTCACATTCACAGTGATAGAGTATATGTCCATCTTTTAATCACATGAGAGTTTCTTCTTACCTCTGATAGGCCCACAACGTCCCATTTTATATGGTCCAATTCCATCACTTCTTCAAATCTATCGTCATCCCGTAGAGATCTGCAGTTATATGTTCCTACTGATATCCTTCTATCATTGTGCACTGTAGGTGGACTCATTGTAGCTAGTGGAGACTGTACCATATTTTTCGACCTAGACCCTCTGCCTAAGTCCAGGATGCGTCCCTTTTTATGCTGGGCGACGGACGAGCCAGTATGTAATTTTCATACTTTATTCATCATTTGCATTGTCCTCATGGGAAGGTATTTGGCCTTATAGCACCACGCTGGCCAGACGGATTGGTGCCTCACAATACTGCATAAGATGAAATGACACAGCAAAATAGGAAAGATTCACCCCTAGCCCTCGAATACTCTAATAGCATCTCTCTTATTCAGAAATGATATCCCTATGAGTCTAAAAAGGAAAGCTTTCGACCAGTGTTAGGACACTGGTCGAAAGACAGGAAGTATGTTAGGACATACTTCCTGTCCTAACATATGGAGGAGAAATATGGACTTTAGCAGAAGCCCTAAACAAAATGCTGAGAACAACACAACATCACATGAAAAGAAGTATGCTAAAAATAACATTAAAAGATACTAAGACAAATACCTGGATAAGATCTCAAACAGGTGTCATGCATATTGTAAAATATATTAAACAACAGGCTAAGTGGAGATGGGCTGGTCATATTGCCAGATGCAGTGACGGGAGATGGACTAGAAAAACAACAGAATGGAGACCAATGGATGGAGCAAGACAAAGAGGAAGACCGAGAATAAGGTGGAGGGATGAACTGGAAAAAATTGCAGGAGTGAGATGGATGGGAGAGGCAGAAAACCGAGTGATCTGGAAAACCATGGGGGAGACCTTCGTCCAGCAGTGGACAGAACCAAAAGGTCGAAGAAGAAGAAGAAGAAGCCATTGATTTCTCAATGAAACAATGAGATATTTATTGTATTCGTTGTAAATGTGAATATGAACGTTTAATGTTCTCAGTGAACATTCTTTTGAACCACAAATTAGAATAAATATAAAGTATAATTTCACTAGAAGCAGTATGTATTATATCTTTTATTTGATGGGTTGGGACTGTTATTTAGCTCTTTTTTTTTTTTTTTTCATAAATTCAATGGAATGTTCTTGTTTGTTTGTAGCAATATTTGATTTGGAAAATAAGAAACGTTGTGTGCTGAATGAAAGTAGAAACTAAATAAAAGTGTTAGATGCTTTGGATTAGCTATCCATTAATTTTTAAATCAACTAAATATGAATTAATTACTTGTAAATGAAAACTCAGTCAAATATTCTTTTTTTTAGTATAATTATGTGATTTGCTTTGGAATATATGAAGCACTGTATACAATTTATATCTTTAGCCTAGAAACCAGGTAAAAGTGACAGATATTTTGCACTAGAGATTAATTACTTTACTTTTTAAGTTAACTAGGTGTGAATTAATTAGTTGTAAAGGGCCAGCCATTTTAATTCGACCATGAGGTCATTAGCAACACCACTATGTACTAAACTATTTGGCGAACTCCAGAAACCTGGAATAGAATTATTTGTGGTTAATTACTCCTTAGCATTTGGCCTAGACTTAAAAAGGTCACCTGTTCAATACACTGACACATGTCCATGTCAGAAAGATAGATAACACATAACTTATTTTTAATTGTGTTTTAATTCCTACGTATTTAGCTAATGGCAAAAGTGCAAGAAACCAATATGGAGGTCGAAAATTCATGCAAAACAAAGTGATTAGAATGATAACCATCGCTGCCGCTTTCTAGAAAATTTGGCCTGTGTTAGCAAACGAATGGTAATCTGACACTAATTGAGGGCTCCAGACAATATCGCTACAAAAAAACTTGTCCTTAGAAGACAGAGCGGTCATTCCACTCGAATTTTAGTTGTCAGAACCACTTGCCTGATAAATAAACAAGACAAATTTTGGCTTATTTTATTTCCTAAAAACATTTTACAAGTATGGTAATAACCATATTGATTTTACGTGTAAATGTGTGATTGCATATGATTTCGTTCATTTGTAAATTAACTAAAGAAAGCAAAGAAAAGATAGAAGAAATGTTGAATCCTTTTGGGGAATGAAATTTACTATTATTATAATTAGTTGATATTAGCACATTATTAGATTGAAATGAATTTAGCAGTTATAATCAACTAAAAATAAATTTGCCTATTTTCTTCTTCTTTTTTTTCAAATATTACTTTCAGATAGGGAAAAATAATGCCCTTTTGAAATGGTTTTAAAACTCTGCTAATTATAGAACTACTGCAGTGGATATACCTATGAATGGTTTAAATTGTCATCCTAATAATAAATATAAACGATGAAGGAAAAAGCTCTGGAAACAGTACTGAAAAATAAAAAGAAAGAAGGAAAGATAGATTAATGTTTAACGGCTACTTAATTACAAAGTAAAGTAGACGTGAAAAGATAAATATAATTTTAATTATATGGTCAATAGCCCAATCCGAATTACAAGAACTTCTTTAATTGACGTTGACACGAATGTGCTTTTACATACGTTTATTTACTCTGTATCCTAAAAATAACTGCGGAATAATAATAAACAAATCTTAAACGTAATAAACAAATGCATGATTTTTTATATTAACCTTCAATACTATTTTATATTATATTATTTATTTTATACTATATTATTTATTAAAGGTATTAATAGTATTAATACCTTTAATACTATTAATACGCTGTTCAAACACACTATTTGAACAGCGAAACATGAACATAAATCAATAATTAATTTAATTTAATAAAATAAATGTATTTCACATTTTTGTTTTTATGTTTTATATATTAACTTTTTTCCCCGATGCATTCCCGTGCAGTCGAATATATTTTCTTTTCCTCTGTCTCCTTATGTTACCTAGAGAAAGAGATTTAAAATGCCTAAACATTCCAGACTCGATAAAGTGGTGTTATATAAAAATGTTGAATTTACATTCACTATTTTTATTAAATAAATAAATTAAATATATTTTCTTACGAAAACTCATGCAGGCTGAACTGTCAGACTTGCACTCTTGATAGTTAGCATTTCATGTGCTGCCCTCTATCGAGTAGAGTGTAAATAAAATACTGGAAACGTTTTTTTTTTTTTTTTTCCAACGAACTAAGTTAATGAACATAGTTTTGCCTTTGTTTTACATGTATTTTAATAAGTGTTTTATCATTTCTCCAGATTATGTAAGATGCATATCACCGCTTTTTCAAAGCTCTCAGAACAAGCGCGAAGCAGACATGATCAATCATTTAGATGTTTTGAATTAAAGCATAGTGCAGATATATAATGAGAAGTTATTACAAATTAAATAATTTTAAGCATTTTGGTGATTCCATCTCAAAACATAACTTACGGTATCATTCATAAATTGAATCATTAAAAAAAGCCTTTAATGTAAAACACATATATAAATTTATGTAAATGTATAACATTATATTTATATTTCAAAGTTTTCATAGTATAAATAAACATTTTATATAAAAATTTTAGGAAATTATTTATAAAATTAGTTGTAAATTTAATGATTTTATAAATCTAGATTGATTATAATTTTTATGTAAACTTTTTTAAAAAATCAGCAGCTTTTAAAAAAGCCTTTTTTAATTTTCAATAGATTGATTATATAGTTTTATAATGAAAAGATCTATCTTTAGATTCGTTTATTTTTGATTTTTAATTTATTACAGAATGACTATATATTACAGACAGGGGCGCGCCGGCCACATGTGCAATGTGTGCGACGCACACAGGAGCCAGAATAGTAAAGGCGCCAAACAGGAGGAAATACTTTAACAAAAACGTTTTTTTTAAAGTGATTTTTTTATTGGAGGGGGGGGGGGGAATAGGGGCGCCAACTTAAGTTTTGCACATAGGCGCTGGACACTACTGGCGCGCACCTGATTACAGAATAATATAAATGTATATATATATATATATATATATATATATATATATAAAGATAAGCCGAAATTTAAAACGTTTTTATGTCACGTTTTTTGCCTTACCAGCTTACCAGCCCAGAACTCGGTGGGGGGGGGGGCCTAGTATATATATATATATAATCCACTTACTGACTTAATTCCAATCTATTAATACATAAACTCTTATGGCTAAACGACAAAGAAAAGAAATAAATTAAAAATAAAATAAAAATAAATTAAAAGTAAAGAAAAATAAATACAGACGCATTCGGCATTCTGTTCTGTCTATTTAGATGCGAAATATAACTTAGATTATTTAGATAAAAATTTAAATTTGATTTTTATCAAGCAACTTTATGCGAAATTTCTAAAAGTCATTTTACTTTGAATATTTGGAGCCTAATATTTTTTAGTAAATAATTTCAAGTCCGAATTTTTGTCTATTTTACAAATTCTTTGAACATGGGATTTCTCATAAAGATCTACTCATTCAGCCTCTAAAAGAATGTATTAGCGGGCAATGCAAAAGAATACTTGAAAGATAATCCGATGAAAGTATTCATTCGAATATTACTTTACAGTAGTAGAATATAATTCGTACAAATATTATTATTGGTAATATCATAACTATCCTCTATGGATTAACTGATATTCGATTTACTACCAAAAGAGGAAATGAATTTCTCTCTTCTCTCTCTCTCTTTGGAATTCGTATTTAAGGATTAGGCATTTTACTCTTAAGTTGTGAGTCACTGAAGTGACTGCATTTACACGGTAAAATTGTGATGCAGTCACGCATTCAAGATTATTTTTTCACTTCAACAGAATTCTGTAGCGATAAAGTACCTCTAATATTTGTCATACAGTTCTGCTTTTAAGGGATAACCTGATTGTTCCGCTAGCTAATTCAAACAGATGATTTGTGACAAAAAAAAAGGGGGGGGTACAAAGAACTATTTCTGTGAACTGGGTGAATAATATTAATAACACAGTGGATTTAATTACTTTATGGTTTAACGAATGCTTTGTATTGCAGATATCCAACCGTATGTTTAGCATCAATGGACTCATGTATGGAAACCTTCAAGGAATCCACATGTGCGGTGGAAGTAGGGTCGCTTGGCATATTGCGGGAATGGGAAACCAGATAGATATTCATTCCATTGTGTTTGAAGGACAGATTCTTACTTGGAATGGAAGGACGTAAGTATTTTTCAAGTTTAAATGCCTGACGTAGCCAATGCATTTACAATATATTTTGTTTATGATACATTTTTCAGCCAAGTAACTTTTGATACTTGCCTATAGCCCTAATCAGGAGACTCGATCCGTCTTGTACGGACGTTCTTGTACCTGGTCACTTAAAATTTATGTCTCAAATTTCAAAATATTCTAATAGTGTACTATAAAAATAATATAGTTTTTAATTCATTTTTAAAAATTAAAATAAAATGTTTATTTTGTCTTATGTTATATCATTTTACTTTGTGTTAGACAAGAAGTGTGCTCAATTAGATATTCACAGGTATCGCCTGCAGTCAGACCCCCTAAAGGTGTGGGCATTAATCTATAACATTTTCTTCCCTTTCAGCCTATATTGCAGAAGGCAACGCCTTTTCATGTCCACAGGCTTGACTGAAATGAACACATTAAAAATATACACAAAAAAAAAGAAGAAAAAAAAGCAGGAAATCAAATCCGAGCAGTTTCTCTTGAACCGAACAGGTGAACGTGCCAAAATTTAATAAACTGCTCAAGAAGCTAAAATAAAATAATGAAATTCGTAATTGTTGACTGTCTGAAACTAGTTAGGTACGTAACATTCTGGCAACATGACCGTTTTTAATAAAATGGGAGTGTTCAGCACCTTTAATTATTGCTACGAGATTTATAACTAAAACGAGGAAGACGATTTTAGTTATAAATCTTACATAAACAGTACGTGATGTGAAATAATTATGACATCAAAAATTTCTGATGTAATCATTGCTTGAAATGTTTGTTGTTTTCGAAGTGAAGTTTGGAAGAATAACTTTAACGATTTATTTATTTATCGCCCAGTATTGGTAGAAGTAGGAATACAAATACCAATAATATTCCACGACCAAGATGGAATTTTAGGAAAGCGAACTGGCAGGATTTTTCACAAGAACTGGATAAAATAGCAAGATGGATACCTCCTGTGAGTGAAAACTACAACAGATTTATTGGAGCAGTCATATCAACAGCGAAGAAGTATATTCCAAGGGGTTTCCGAAAGGAATACATACCTGGCTGGAATAAAGACTGCAAAGAGCTATACCAATCTACTTAGAATCTGATGACTGTGACATAGCTGACGAATTACTCCAGAAGCTTGATAATGAGCGCAGAGAAAAATGGATAAAAACTACCGAGGACTTAGATTTTAAAAAATCAAGTAGAAAAGCATGGAGCCTATTAAAGAAGTTAGGTGGAAGTAACCCAATCACTCGTAAAGATCCTTTGGTGACTCCAGATCAAATTGCCTGTCGAATAACATCGTTGTCTAGAGCCCCTCGAGATCATCAACACACACGGGAAGTTAAACGAACACTCAGAAACTTACGACAAAGTGCAGATGGCAGTTCCCAATTTTCAAGAGAATTTACCACAGACGAAATAACCGAGGCCTTAAAGGAGGTGAAAACCGGCAAAGCATCAGGCTTTGATGGTGTTCACCCTGAATTCTTGGTAAACTGTGGAAAAAATGCTCGTCGATGGCTAACAAGATTCTTTTCTCACATTTTAAGGACGAGAAACCTTCCAACAGCTTTTAAGAGAACCAAAATAATAGTCATATTAAAACCCAACAAGCCTCAAGATCAAGCGGAGAGCTATCGCCCAATTGCGCTCCTCAGTTACTGTTATAAGCTCCTCGAGAGACTCCTCCTTAACAGAATTGGGCCAAAAATATCTGAAGTTATCCCTGTTGAGCAAGCAGGCTTTAGGACTCAACTAGTTGTACGGACCAAGTACTAAGCCTTACTACCCATATCGAAGCAGGTTTCCAGAGATGTTTGAAAACCTTTGTTGTGTTTGTTGACTTTACTGCTGTATACGACACGGTATGGAAAGAGGGGATGCTATACAAGCTGATACAAGTCATACCATGCCAATCCATCATAAGACTTATTGGTAACATGCTTTCTGACAGGTTCTGCCATGGGAAACAAAATGAGCAAACTAAGAAAGCTGAACAATGGGCTCCCACAGGGTTCAGTATTAGCACCAATCTTGTTCAACTTATATACATCTGGTCTACCGACAACTAGGTCAAAAAAATTTGCTTATGCTGATGACATAGCCCTCGCCATCCAACACAAGAGCATTGAAGTAACTGAAGATATTCTCACAAATGACTTTAGAACCATTGGGGAATACTTTCATAAATGGGGACTAACACCAAACCTCAATAAGACCGAGGTTAACTCTTTTCACGTGAACACCAAATTTGCAAATAGGAAACCTCAGGTCAGTTTTAACAACACAATGCTGCAGTTCCAAGATTTCCCTAAATATCCGAGTGTTACCTTGGATAGAACACTATCTTTCAAAAGACATCTGGAGAATCTCTCTTTAAAGATCAGAACCCGTAATAACATCATACAAAAACGTGTGGTTCTACATGGGGTTCTTCTGCTATTTCACTGCGATACTCCACGTTGGCTTTAGTCTACTATGCTGCAGAATATTGTTCACCAGTATGGCTAAACAGTCCTCATATCAAGAAAATCGACACGCAAATAAATGCAGCGATGAGGACAATAACAAGTTGTGTCAAATCCACTCCCCTCTACTGGCTTCCAACTTTGAGCAATATTTCACCACCGAATCTGCGCAGACAAAATGCTCTGGTAAAAGAATACAAAAAAATAAACAGCAATCCCCTGTTGCCGATACATGAAGACCTCCCATATATAAATATGAATCTCCTTAAATCCCGACGTCCTCCACTAATACTGGCTGAAGAACTAGTAAATAGCAATTTCAATGTTAATTCGAAATGGCTAGAAACTTGGAAAGAAAAATCGCCACCAGACTTAAACAAGTATATCCTTCCCAACCAAAATCCGAAAGGGATTGAGCTTCCATGGAAAAGCCTAAATAGGATACGCACAGGACATGGTATCTGCGCAGACAGCTTACACAAGTGGGGAAAATCACCTATACCCCAGTGCGACTGTGGCGCCATAAGCCAAACCATCCGGCACATTGTGGAGGACTGCAGGATAAGAGCCTACCCTGGTGACCTGAGAGATTTTTTGAGGCAGATCCTTCAGCTCTTGATTGGCTATCTGAACTTGATTTAAAATTTTAAACTTTATTCAATTTAATTTTTTTTATCTGATATTTGTATATGTGCATTCCTTGTATCATTTTTATTGTCTGCACAAATATGTATTTATATATTCTGATGTCATGTGTCTTTATTATGCCATACGCTAAATAAATAAATAACGATTTATTTATCGCAGATTATGTCGTCATTGTTCCCATAATTTCATACACTCAGTCCCATCTGAGATGCTATTCGGCCCATACAAATTAAACTATTAAACTGAGAAACAACTAAACCATTTCTTACGCTGTTTGAGTTACATCTCTCTCTTAAACTCACCACTGACCATTTCTTTAATAAATAAATAAATAAATAAATAGCTCTTTTATGGCAGGATAATTAAATATATGAAATTCATCTTGATCATATGATTAAAAAGGCCTCATCATAGATGTTGCAATATGATGCGCTTTCCTCAGGGTCGGTTCAGACGTCGTTTTTTTGGGCTCAAGCCGAGGCCCACGCTCAAAGGGGCCCCGTAGTTCCAAATTTCTAAGGAAATTTGATAATAGAATTTTTGATCTTTCAGAGATGTAATGATGTGGGAAATATTTTAGTATATAACTATATGTATTTAATGTTTGTAAATTATGTTTAATAAAATTATATGATTTTTCGATTAAAAAAATATTTTTTGCAAATATTTCGGGACCTCACTAATAACTTTTTCCCGAGGCCCTGCAAAACCTCCAGCCTTCCCTGGTTTTCCTCCACCTATATCAAGTAATAAAATTAATAGTGCTTCTGATCCTCAAAGAGTAACTCTACTTTTAATCTAAGTGCATTGGTGGGTTCTGTCATATAGCGTAGCAATAATATTATTTGACTTATAAGCGATGCTGACATCCGAATGATTTTAATAAGTTAATTTTGCCTAATATCTTTTGTTGTAGAAGTATCTAAAAAGAAATCAGTAAAACGGTGTGTGTGTGTGTGTGTGTGTGTGTGTGTGTGTGTGTGTGTGTGTGTGTGTGTGTGTGTGTGTGTGTGTGTGTGTGTGTGTGTGTGTGTGTGTGTGAGAGAGAGAGAGAGAGAGAGAGAGAGAGAGAGAGAGAGGAGTCCTACAGCAAAGGAATTGATATTCTGGAACAAGCTAAATAATAAATAAATGACTACCAAATTTATAGCAATTAACGATCTATGAGCTCATAGATGAAGCTCAATTCTTTCTGGCATATAAAAATGAAAATAAATTTCCTTTATTTTATTTTTTTTTGGAAGGAAATGAAACTCTGAAAATGCTGAATTATGATTTGAGCTGGTTAACAGCAGTACCCCCAAAGGGTAATAACAGCTTGTTTTTGATATTTATAACTTTTGTCTTCTGCATAATACATCTTCCGGTATTGTGTTATCTTTATAGGACAGATGTCGTTAGCCTGTTTCCTGCTAGATTTACTACCAACTACATGATTACAAGCCGCGTCGGCAAATGGCGAATAAGATGCGAAGTTGGAGAACACGCTGAAGGTAAGATGGGATACAATGGACACAATCGGTGCTTTCAGTGTATGCCTTTTGAGATGAACAATAACACTTTGTTTTCGTATCCTCACCTTACAACGCACTCATAATCAACCTGTTAGATGGTAGCACAAACTGTAATTGTCTTCATGTATCATTCATATTTGCCGAGTTCCTAATGTTTATTTCTATCGCTAACGTCGATTCATGAACAGTGCTTTTCGGTGTTTTGTCTGGTACTGTTCAGTTATTATAAGCACTATAATGGAGATCGAAACATAATTAATTGCATGGTTGGTATACTGGTAAATAAAAAGAACTATTTCAAATCGGAAATGACAGCTCCCCAGGAAAATGCTGCATAAAATGTTTGCGTTCACTTCCTGAACTAGAAGTAACGTTGACTAAGCATTCATTCCTGTGTCTGAGAAAATCTTTATTTGCAAATCGCTTCATATGCTGAACGAGTTTATGACACAGTGAAACGTTTCTTCAAATACCACTAGGAAATTAAAGTTAACGGTGTTCATATCTGTATTAGATTTGTGAGGTTTTTATATTGCAGAACAGACGAATTGGCCATAAGAAAATACGCAATAACAACTTCAATGACCTCATTGACCTCACACCTTCGACTGTAAATCCAAACAATATCAGATTTGTGATTTGTAACGTGTATTACAAAATACTTGAAAGTCTGGTTTCAAGTGTTATGGTAAGTGACATTGGACAATATATTCGCGAAAATGAGAAAAGTAACTGAGCTAATGTAGCTTTCCGATGGAAAACTTTGATGCGGTTGTAATAATATTAAAAATAAGACAGTAAATAAATAAATATGTAAAAAATAATACGCAGGACGCAGGACATATATGGCGCAGAGGGTGAAGCTTGACGCTTTTCATATTCCCTGTTGTCTGTTTCGGGAGCAGTGATGGGAGAGATTTGTGAGCTATTTTAGCTCGCCCTGAGTGGGCAGAAGTGGCTATTCGTCGTTAGGTGTTAGGATGGCTTTCGGTCTTTTATGTTTCCAGTGGTCATTACCGTCATAGTTTCCGGCTTGTTGTATCAGTTGGTTTGGATGGATAGATGTCTTCATAAAGAATTTTTCTGCTAGGGAGCGTAGTAGTGGAGAGATGTAGGGGATATTTATGTCCCGGTGGATCTGGGCGTTCCTGATGAACCACGGGGCGTCCAGAATCATTCGCAGGCATTTGTTCTGTAGTCTTTGTAGCTTGAGGATGTTTGTCTTGGAGGTATCAACAGGCTGGGGAGGCGTATATGACTGTGGGACGGATCACTGTCTTGTACAGTAGTATTTTATTTGTCGAGCTTAGTTTGCTGTGTCTGTTGATCAAGGGGTATAGCTGGGCGATAACTTTTGAAGCTTTGGTGCATATGCTCTTGATGTGGCTGTTGAAGCATAATCGCTTATCGAAAAGTATTCCTAGGTATTTTGCTTCAGTTTTCCAGGGAATTTTAGAGTTGAACAGGGTGATGTCTCCTTTGGGGGATGCTCGTCTTCTTGTGAAGAGTATCGTTGTACTTTTCTGGGGGTTTAATTGTATTCGCCAGTCTTTAAACCATTTTTCTAGATTCAGGATGGTGTCTTGTAGTTTATTGGTGACGAGAAGTGGTTGACGAGATCTGGCTAGAATAGCCGTGTCATCAGCATAAAGGGCGATGGTGGATGTGAGAGGATTTTTGAGGGATGTCTGCCATATAGATGTTGAACAGGGTCGGGGCTAGCAGTGATCCTTGAGGAACTCCAGCGAGGATTTTCCGTTGGGTTGAGACTGTTTCATTGATTTTGACTTGCATCCTCCTGTTGGAGAGGTATGATTTGATCAGGTGTATCATGTTTAGTGGAAGGTTAGCGATGATAAGTTTGTAGAGGAAGCCTTGGTGCCAGATCTTATCGAAGGCCTTTGAGATGTCTAGGAAGACAGCTCCAGTATGTTGATTCCAATTGAATCCTGTGGTGATGTATTCTACCAGTCTATGGATTTGATGGATTTGATGATCTTGGAGTCTGATGAGGATGATTTTCTCAGCTATTTTCCCTAAATTGGATAGCAGGCTGATGGGACGGTAATTTTCAGGTAGGTGTGGGTCTTTGCCTGGTTTGTGAATTGGGATGATGTCAGCTATTTTCCATGACTGGGGGAAGTGCTGCCATTTGAGGATGGAGTTTATGATGTTTGCCAGATGGGCTATGGCTTTGCGTGGTAGTGCCTTGATGACCTGGTTAGTAATGCCATCCGGACCTGGGGCTTTTTTGATCTTGAGATGGTTGATGATGCCGATTATTTCGGTAGGTGAGGTAGGCATTATAGGACTTGGATTGACATCGAGACGATTTACTGTGAACCTGACTTTACGATGGATCTTGTATACGTGGCTGATGTTTAGGTTCTCATATGCAGGACTGCATTGTTTCTCTAGGTTTCTTGCTATGGCTTCGGCTTTGTCAGCATCTGTGTATGCAAGGTGCTGTTCTGCTTGCAGAGGGGGGAGGGATTTGCGCTTGATCCTGAGGTTGTTTAGGAATTTCCATATAGAATGATCTGCTGTAGAGATGGAGGTGAGCTTGTTGTCCCATTGTTGGTTCCTGTGGTTCTGAAGAGCTTCTCGGACAGATTTGTTTAATCTGTTGAGGGCTGTTTTGTCCTGGGGAGCACGAGTGTTGTGATATCTTTTTCTTTGTCTATTTTTTTCCCTTATTAAGTCCATGATTTCTTCCGGGAGACGATTTTGTTTGTGGGTAATCGTGGATACTGTGGCTGCTGTTATGGCTTTATTGATTTGATTGGTGAGGTTCTTTATTGCCGTGTCAATTTCTTCCTTGGCTTTTATATGGGGAACCGGACCAATGTGTTCTGGTAGCACTTTCTTGAGTTTCTCCCAGATGATGGAGGTTTGGGGGGGGAGGTGACTGATCTTTGTTCCCTAAGTGAAGTAGGATTGGGTTGTGGTCTGATGATAATTCGTTCACTGCTTGAATGCTGTGCTGGTATTTGATGTTGTGTAGAATGGCGATGTCTAGGATGTCGGCTGTGCCAGTTGGGCTGTGGTAGGTTGGTTCACTGGGTCCTGTTACGACAGCGTTGTTTAATCCTGTGTAGCTGAAGAGGATACGGCCATTTTTATTTGTGGTTCTGCTGTTCCAGGAGGGATGTTTGGAGTTTAAGTCCCCAGCGACGATGATGGATTCATTTGTGCCTAGTACAGCATCCAAGTCAGAAAATGGCAGGGTCTTAGCAGGGGAGTTGTAGGCGGCGTAGATTTTAAGTCTTCCAGTTGAATTTGTGTGGACTTCGACACCGGTGAGTTCTAGGTTGGAGGTTGGGGGGGTGAGTATTCCATTGTGCCCGATGCAGTTCCTGATAAATATGGCTGTACCACCACCTCTGTAGTCCAGTCGGTCGTTTCTGTATAGTGTGCAGCCTCTCAGTTTTGGATTGTCTGCAGGTCTTAGATGAGTTTCATTAATTAGGATGATGTCAGGGTTGTATCTGTGAGAGAATTCTTGAAGTTCCAGAGTCCTGTTTTTTAGGCCATTGGCGTTCCAAGCGGCGATCTGTAGTGAGTCTGGCATTAATCTAGTTTTATTCATTAACAAGCATTGATAATATGGTTTGAGTTTCTTTTAGAAATCTTTTTGTGGAGTTTGGTGAAGGGTTTGACTTACTGAAGTCTTGAAGCATGTTTGCCAATGAGGCTGTGATGACTGTTGTCATGTTTGGAAGAATTTGGTCCTGCTGGATATATTTGGATGAGCGGGCTACTTCGGCATATGTCCTACTTCGACGGTGGCTTTCCAGACTGCTGGTATTTTCCACTTGTGAGAGCTGGTATTTTGTTGTCTTTTGTTGCGTGTCAGGCAACTGGGGAGCAGTCAACTCAGGCAGGGTTCAGAGATCTGTTTCCTTTTGTTGTCTGTTTTATTCTTAGGGTAGTGACAGCAGCCTCTATAGTTTGCCGGGTGGGGGCCCCCGCAGTTTGCGCATTTGGCTGGTGAGGTCCTGGGTTTTGAGCAGGTTGCTGTGGGGTGGTTTTGCCCACATTTGAGGCATTTGTAGTCTGCTCTGCAGAGTTTCTGTGCGTGTCCGTACTTCTGACATCTGTAGCACTGGCCTGACGAGGCTCTTTTTCTTAGTGGTTCTGTTGTGATTTTCAGACCACAGATCGTTGTTAAGTTGTATATGTTCTTGTGTGTGTTAGGTATCTCAACGAGTACTAGGGGCATTGGACTCTTGTCAGCCCTTAGCATTCTGCTAACTTTGACAGGTGGGAGATCGTGGAGGCAGAGGTCTTCAGTAATTTCATCTGTGCAGATGTTTTCTGTTACTCCCCTGAGTACAACTTTTAGGTTTTTCTCCGCCTTCAGTGAGTAAGTATGATATTTAATATTTGACTCGTCCATGGTTTTTGCGAGGAGTCTGTAGTCGCTTACTGTGGTAGGCTGGATTTTAACTCCGTCGTCTACGTTTTTTGCCCAAGAATAAGCAATTTGGTGGTTTTGCATAATAGGCCTAAGGGCCGTCCAACGTTCTTTTTCCCGTAGAACAATTGGGGGAACTTTTTCGTTGTTGGGCGTGGGGAGGTCAGTGTTGGGGGCATCTTCTTCCATCCCCTCGTTTATCTGAGTCTCCGCTGTTTTACGTTTTTTCCGTGCATGGGTTTCTGTATCATGTTTTGGAGTGGGAGCAGAGATTATCAGGTTCATCTTCCCTTCTTCCCCTGATGTTGAGTTGTCCCCTTCTGTGGAGTCGTCTGTCACTGAATATAGGTTTAGAAACCCTGGCCACTCTACCTCAAATTTCTTCAACAGTTTTTTTGAGGAGGTCGAGCGCTAGCTTCTTATCCAACGATTGGATAAAGTCATCGGGACTTAAACTGGTCATGTTTGAAATATTCAAATATATGCTTATATGCTTACCTGAGCTGGATCTCAAGGATTTCCGTATAGCGTATAAACACAAAATATAACACACTAAAGGACTATCGCGAGACCGCAATCACTAATTAACAACACAATCATCAGCTACTTGATTACCTTCGCTTTCCGCTTATATCAAAAATCTGAATCAACACTCCGAATTATTCATAACAACTATTTAAATCACTGATCACATATATAAACACTTGGCAACCGCCATTACGCACCAGCGCCCTCTGTAAAAAATAATAAGACGTAGTTTATTTAGATCAATGAGAATTAACTCGGCACTCCTGTTGTGTGTAAGAGAGCGAGAGAGAGCGAGAGAAATAAACCTGACTATTGCTAGCTAAACTAATGCGACTATTTTAGGAACTGTGAAGCAGCAAGATTTCTAAACTATTTTATAATAAACTCCTAATATCTTTGACTGTTGTCTTATTTTCCCCTCTTTTTGTTTCGTAGATGGAATGGAGACACATTTCTATGTTAGAAAGTGTGCTGGTGTTAATCTCCCACGTGCTCCCAGGAAGAAAGGGGTTATAAGACACTATTATATTGCAGCTGTGGAAGTGTTGTGGAACTACGGTCCATCTGGATACAACAAACTCAACGGAGTTCCCTTGACCAAAGACCCGTAAGTATTTGCTAACCTTCCATTTATCAGTGAAGAAATCGGAGATAAGACTATAATAGAAACAGAAGCCCAATAATGATAGAATTATACCAAGTAGGCTATTTCATATAATGATATTCTGTGTAAATTATACGCCAAAATGAATTTTTTTAATGTGAATCCCATCCACGAAAGATTGTAAACCTACAGCACATTCGTGCAGTGAGTGTGCAAGAATTTCTATATCATTTATTTGTTTGTGTTTTTATTTATTTTATTTATTGTAGTGCAGAAACTCTGCTCAAGCCACTTCATGCCTCTAGTAAGCAATGGAGTGAAAAAGACGATGCGAATAAGAAACATGTTCCCATAAGAGAATTCTACAACTATCACATTCGAGTATTCATTTTTAATCTGATTGAGGATTTCATAATCAAAAATCGCGATAATTTTTCTTTGTTGGCAAATCTGTGTAAATGTCAAAGTTAATTAACATGAATTAATTTCCAGCTTAAATGGCCGAGTGAACAGACGATTCTCTTTCCAACCAGTCAGCTGTGAGTTCGAATATCGCTGTGGCGATGAACGCTTGTAAATGTCATTAGGTATTACATGAATTACATTCATCTGTGTGAGGTCGCCGACCTGCTTACTGAAGGCCTGAAGTGTCTTCAGTAAAGTAAAAAGGTCCATGTTTGGTCTCTGGAGCATTGAGTCCGAATTATGAAATCCTTAATCCATTCAGATAGTCCTATTAATGTCCTATAGGATGACAACCTTTTGTGAGTAGGACTAGTCAGATTATTAGTTGACTATCTCTAATTGCTTTCAGATTGCACAATAAAGAAATAAAGCATTTAATTTTTACTATTTATACTTTTCTTTCTTTCTGATATTCCAGTTAATTAATCTTTAACCAATAATAAAGGCCTTGTATTCCCAGCTATCTTTGTTTTTAAATAATTTATAAGACACTCATAACAACGTAATAAGTGATGTAAACTTATTACTTCAAAACAGGTATGATGCAATAAGAGAATTTTTGATTTAACACCACATTCATTGTCGCTCTTTTCTGTATTTCAGAGATGCTGGCAGGTTTTTCGGTCGTCGAAGTGAACGCATAGGGGGAAAGTATAAGAAGGTTGTCTACAGGGAGTATTTGGATCCAGCATTTGAGATCAAGAAACCACGAGAAGAGGAAGAATACCATCTGGGATTACTGGGACCGACCATCCGTGCTGAAGTCGGAGATGAGGTGGTCATTACCTTCAAGAACAAAGCCAAACGGCCATACGGTATTTACAGTCACGGAATTGTATACGATGGTGAGTCCGACACATGATTAATCGCATTAGAGCTAACTTTAAAACAATCATCATAATGCTGTTGGAAGTTTTCGGTGTTGAGACCACATTATAATATAAACAAGTAACTGAATAAAAATAAGCAATTAAATTATATTATAATGTGGTCTCAGTACCGAAAACTTCCAACAGAACTGCTAAACCACGGACACTTTCGTTTAAATCATCGTAATTATTTTCTGATGTATAACCGTAAATGGATGCACCAGATATCGTGGCATCTAAATGTTTCATGACATGATCTCTCAACTCCTCCCTCTAAGTAGTGTGGCAATATTATTTGTCAGGTCTCTGATTTGATCAACTCTTCCATTTCAATCTTTTAAATCAATTTTAACTGCATTAACTGATTTGTATCTTGATCGTTCTCCAGACCTCTTTCCTGCCATGTTTGTTTCAATCTCTAGTTTTGCTAATTTTCTATATTTCATATGTTTCATAGCACTTTAGGTTAGCTCTTATAGATTCTTGAATTCTAATGATATCAAGTTCATTCTCTTCAAATATCATGATTGTTCATATAGCTGTAGCATTGATTCCATTTGTCCACTGCCTCAATTTCCATCAGATCTCTTGTATCACTTCATATATCAAAACCACACACGAAAGATCGCAAAACTTGTAGCACAACCGCACTATGTGGAGACGAGAAGTTAATGATAATGAAGAAAACTATTGGCATATTTACTCCTTGAACAGCTAAAGGTTATAAGTCTTTGGGAAGGATAGAATGAAGGAAATTGTTCCAAAAGACAGATGTAGAAGAAGTAAGAGTGGAGGAACAAAAATTTGGTTGGATAGATTTGAAGCTGGATATAAATGGATGTTGAGCAGCAGCTGCTCACGTTTTTACATTCTTGAGGAAAGTAGAGGAATAATGGTGGATGGTTCATCAGAACATTCGTCAAATTACCTATAATGGACATGAAGCAGAAATACGGATCGTCTCTAAGACAGACAGAGAGAGAGAGAGAAGGGAGAGGTCATCGGTTAATCAGACTGCTCTTTCTGAACATCATGAAGCAGTCTTAGAAAATTTAACTAGGTGCATCATCTGAAATGTGTGAGTAGTTCCAAATGTTTTACTTATTTTGGGATTTATACGATGTCAGCAGTGAGATCTTCCTTTCGAGAAATAAGAGAGGAGTGCATTTTGGTAGCATTGAAGTTCATAAGTTATCCTCGCGACACTGTAGACCAGTAAGGAGATCGGGGTTTAATGGCGAGCTTCTGAGTAGTGAAGAAGTTGATTGGAAGACTTTTATCACTTATTTTAGGCTGCTCGCTGAAGTCTGATGTCCCGTCCACGTCCGTGTGGAGTCTTCCTCCAGGATTCCAGGATGTCGTGCCACTCTCATCCCTAAGTGGAAATTGCGTCCTTAAAATAGCAATCTATTATTATTATTATTATTATTATTATTATTATTATTATTATTATTATTATTATTATTATTATTATTTTATTCACATAATTGATACATAGACAAAAAAGATATCATTCGAACAACAATTTCACTGGTGATTCAGAACAATTCAGATTCTACCCAAGAATCTAAGAATAGTCCGTCAGGTAGCGTCATAAAATATGGACTGCTCCAAGTAATGCTGTTTTTTGTAGGTCATATGGGGTCACTTCGTTGATGTTTAATTGCTGTAAATAGTTGGATAGCTTCTTTGAAGTTGCGCCAAGTGCACCGATAACTATTGGGATGACTTTGGTGTGTTTAAGCTACAGTCGGCCAACTTCGATTGCCAGAACTCGATATTTAGTAATTTTCTCCAGTTCTTTGTTGTTAAATTTGTTATCACTGGGTACTGCAATATCGATAATCCAAACTTGTCAATGTTCGATAATTGTGATGTCACGTCTATTGTGTTCCAAATGTCGATCAGTTTGTATTCTAAAGTCTCAGAGAATTTTTGCAGTTTCGTTTTCCAATGCTGTCTCTATTTTATGCTGCCACCAGTTATCAGAAGTAGGGAAGCCATATTTTTTGCATACATGCCAAAAAATATTAATGCATTGCAATAATAACTTTATTATTATTATTATTATTATTATTATTATTATTATTATTATTATTATTATTATTATTATTAAAAAACTGGTCACGGTGACCCTTATTTGATCAGCTTGTTCATGAATTTCCTCTTCAATCTTTTTTCTTGTCCTTCTCGCATCGCTTCGGTAGCGCAGTCACGAAATTGCCCTTAGGTTAGAAAGAAGCTGGCTCGAATCTCCTTGGAACACAAGGAATTTTTAAGTTTTTTTTTTTTTTTCAGTCTGATACGGGGGTACCATGGGGGTCTTCATATTTTACATGTATATAATTCAGACCGGAAGGACCGTTGCTATCAGAAGGATATACATGTATATATATAATTCAAGCTGAACTGACTCACTCTAGTAATTTGTATAGTGGTCGTTCAAGTAACCTAAAGAAAATAACGTTGATTCTATGACTATTGTCAAGATGTGATTTTTCAAACAAAATTTTTGAAGCAAAGCTTATTAATGTGTTTATTGGTTGATGCAACGATTGAGATACAGCAAACAACCGCTAGGGTAACTCGTCGATCACTGTAAGGGTCACCATCACAAAAGTAATACGGAATGCTGGCCTGAGAATTCAACAGCCGCGAACGTATTCACGAAGTGGTTTTATTGCTCTGCTCGTACGCAAAAATTGCCCTGGGGAAGTCGATTTGCATTTAATTTTCTGATCGGAATTTATTATGAAATCAAATAGGAAATGTGACTGCATGAAATCATTTCAATCCCCAAGTGCATTGCAATACTTTCATTGAATTATTCAGTCTAATGAATCCGCATCAACCTTAAAGGGAAGATCTATAAGAAAAATACATTAAAAGCATGCAAAAACAGAAGATTTTGAAATATTCTGTTCTTTATGACTTCCAGACCAAAATCGCTGAGAAGTTGAGATTGCCACATTTGTAATTTTAACTGAAACTGTAAGCGAAGTTCAATCTTAACGTTTTTGCCCTAGGTTGGAAAATCCAGATGTAAACAAAGGAAGAGAGTTCGAAGCGAAACAGTGTAATAGCGAATAAGGCTCTTATTCTTGTGGTAATTATTTCTGCGATTCATTCCGAGGTGGAATTACAATCGGAAAATTTAAACAGTTTCATGAAAAAAAAAAAAGCATGTAAATTATGGAGATAGCTAGCCGCAAGTTAGAATTCAATAATAATTATTATGAGTTAGTGTTATTTAATAATTTTTACTCAATGGGTGTAATGTCTACTCTTGGAGTGCTCAGTGCATGGTGTATGTGGGAACTGTGGTCCATCGAAGAGGAAATTTGAAAATATCGTACAGATATCCGACAAACTACAAAACAGAATTGGCATTTTCACGAACACATTTCTACATAATAATGATGTACTCGTAATTCCCTACTGGCTAACCTACCTTCGTTAGCACAACCTAAGAAAGGTTTCTAGCGAACCGAGCACTGATAATCAACAAAAAAAAAGAACATGACGCGTTTTATTTATGATTTTTTAAGTTTTTATTTTTGTAGTGTTGTCGCACTAACTTAACAGGATAACGTATTAGTGAGGAAAAGATCCAAAATATTGGCAGAATTATAGGTTAATTATAGGAAAATGCCTCAATCCTAGTTGAGGCATTTTCCAGCATCAAACAACCAGCCAGCCATGCAACCATGTGTGCAAAATTTCCTTATGAATCAGAAAATCGTGGAGGATCAATAAGTGACGCATAAGCTACTTACAGTATGTACTGAACAAGCAACAACAAAGACAACCTGAAGCTGAGTGAGACGAAACACAGAGTAGGTGAGCTTACGAGAAGTTACCTCTCTGTTAGATTGGCATTTTAGCGTAAAGAATCATACGGTAGGTAATTAGTATGATGATATAATCAGTGGAAAAAGAAGAATAAAAGTAGTGCAGATTTTGTTAGAAAACGCAACTGAGATTCGAAGATAGTCAAGGAAGCAACACATACATTCACTCACTCACTCATCAGTCTTAATTGAAAGAGTATTTTCATTTTATACTGAAAATGTTTCTCTCTCTCTCTCTCTCTCTCTCTCTCCTGCTCCCTCGCTAGTGGCTAGTTGAACGTTTCAGAAAATATCATCTTTATAATACAAGAATGCATTTGCGTTTAAATATCATAATGTCTGTGAATTCCCAAAGAAACAGCAGCCGCATTGCGATGAAATATCAATAAGTTTGGTCCTAGATAATTTGGTCATCCGTATAGTTGAACCTTTTCAAAAACCCTTTCACGACTATATAATTAATTACTATCGACTTCGAATAGCTCACATCTTATCCTTTGTTCACCCTTTCATTAAATTTCTGCCATTGAATGTTGTTTATATTTTCTGTTTAGGTGATATATCGAGTGTTCAACCTGGTCAAACAGTAACTTACCACTGGGAGATCCGTGACGAGTACGGACCTACTAAAAAAGATCCAAACTGCATAGCGTACCGATATTACTCTCCTGTGGATTTCGTCCGCGATACTTACGATGGACTTACAGGATTTGTTCTTGTGTGTCGTCTTCATACTCTAAATGCAGTCGGAAAACAGGCAAGTGATTCGAGCATAATAATATTAATCAGTTTTGTTTTATTGTTCTTTTAGAAACAAAGAAAAAAGAAATCTCTTTTAATTACATATAAAGTATTTTTATTTTCTTTGGTTATTAAAGTTACATTATCCTATGCGCTTTGGTGAATCAGCTGATATATTTGTGGTCTAGTCTGATACTAATTTTGAAAACCCTCATTTTGTCAACTCTATTAGCAAGTTAGAAATTCCAACTTTCAAGACAATCTTGTGTTATTTTTGTAGACAATAGATAATGACATTTTCTCAGTCAATTTGCAAACCTTATCTGGAGAAGCTGCAACCATGACAGATCAGATATTCTGTCCCAGATTGGTCGATGAAATGGCTTAGAGTAAACTTGGAGAAGAAAAAGCTGGATTCAGGCCAAATAGTGGTTGCCAAGATCAGATTTTAACTTTACGACAAACAGTTGAATTTTATTCACTTAATTACAATTATATTCACTTAATTATAATTAAGTGAATGGAACATGATACAGAACAATATATAGTCTATAGTTAAGTTGTAAATCAGCAGTTAGAATTGAAGAAAATACAGGAAGATTTGATGTAGAATCAGGGATAAAACAAGGAAGCGCATTATCTCTACTCTTAATTATCATCTTTATGGCTCACATTATGAAAGAAAACGGCTTCAAGCCTGATATGAGAATTGCATATGCCAATTTTTGCTGCTTGCTTTATACAGATGATGTACTTCTATGTGCGAGTCTCCAAGTTTCATTCACTAACTAAATTGAATAACAGCTGCAACAACTTTGGCATGAGAATTAGCAATAAAAAGACCAAAACTATGAAAATGTGCAGGAAAACTTCAGCTGCATTCTGAATGGTGATCCTGTAGAACAAATAAAATATTTCAGCTATTAAGCACAATTTTTAGTGAAGATGGCAGGTTAAATCTTGAAATAGACAACAGAATAAGCAAATCGGGTACGGTAGGTAGCAAGCTAAATAAATTTGTATGGAATAAGAGAGAAATTAGCCAAAACACAAACTAGCTAGGAGTATACAAGACATTGTTTAAACCAGTTTTAAGTTATGGATCTGAGAGCTGGGTTAGAAATAAAGCACCTGGTCAAAGACTAAAGACCACAGATATGAGGGTTCTGAGAAATATTATCGGAGTAAACAGATGGCATCAATGCAAAATCCTATTAAAATGAAAATATTAGAAACGAACTTAACATTGTTATCATTCAAGAATGTATCAGAATAGCTAATCTAAGGTTGTATGAACACTTACAAAATGGGTGAGGAAAGGTTAGCAAAACAGGTTTGATGCCAAGATGGGAGGACAGAGACCCAGAGGAAGACCAGGATCTAGGTGGATTGATTTATTCAGATGTACGTTAGAAGCACAAAATGTTAGATATGTGTTAGTTGAAGTGCTAACAAGAGATAGACTAATCTGAAGGAAAATTGTGGATAGGAGATCAATAATAATGTAAACTTAATCGTGTGGTGCTCTTAGTAGACTGAACACCACTTGAGGATATGTATCAGGAAACTGATAACGATGAGGAGGAATATATATATATATATATATATATATATATATATATATATATATATATATATATATATATATATATATATATATATATATATATATAAATTTTTTGTTAAACTTTTTGTTGGTCGAGAACGTATTTAAGGGAACTTAAATTAAAATAAATTAAATTAAAAGGGAACTTTTAACATTGTAAAATTCCTGGAAGAAAACCGTTAAAGATTTAACTGCCCTTTTTCTATGAGTCCATGTTTGTTGACCACCTGGCATCTCACTAATCTTACCAGGCACTGAGCTTAAATAATCATGGGCTCATGGGCCACTTCAGAATCTCTTGGAAATTAAATAGTTGTATATTGTCATAATTTGTTTGTAATCTTAAAATCCTCCATGGGTTAGAACAGCAACTGGAGGCGCCTCCGAAGTTCAGTCATTATGCTCTTTGGTTGGTAAAATGTAGGGTCAAATCCCGTCCAGGACGCGAATAATTTATACAAGGGCTTTTTAGCTGAAGTTGAGTTAGTCTCGACTAGAAAAACCTACGTAGATCGTAGGTTTTTGATCCTGCAAAACAAGGTACAACATCAAAATTAATAAGAATTCAGGAGACATAATACGCTGGTTTCAAAGCTGCCTAAATTACTCCAGCCGATACTCAAAACGACATATTCCACCAAATGATTTGCCCTTGTTAATATCTTGTTTTCTTTTTTGATTTGTTTTCATTTTGGTTCTTTATTTACACACACATTTATATGCGATAACAGAACCAAAAAAGATCCTCTCATTGTATATACTTACAGGTCGCCTTCCAGAGTTTTCTTCAATAATAATAAGTAGATCAGTATTAAGAAACTGAGGTTTCATTGAAGATAATATCACATGTAGATATACCAAAGACATCTACGTGCACACATATCTATCTTGAAATCACACGAGAATTGGAAAATAATGAAAAGAAAATCATTCCAAGAAATGAATCGTTTACTAAATGAGTACAGTTGACGAAAACAGTGTTGTTGTATTTTTTAATATGCTTTTAAACGTTGCGTAGTCTACTAAATGATTGAACGAATACTGAGTGCTGAATAACAGCAGTTATCTTTGATATTAAACATAAAACTATATCACGTGCACAACAGATGATCGAAATGTTTCTAGCTAAAAGTTTTTACGCTCTCCCTTTTTCCCCATGAATTTCCTTCCAACTTTTTTCTTTTGCTGAACTTTCATTTATTATTAGTTTTTAAACCATAACTTAGTTCCTTACTTTCCTTCTAGACCAAAGTAGATCGAGAATATACGCTGCTTTACGTGGTCATAGATGAGAATATGTCCCATTATTTTGGATACAACATGAACAAATACATTCGTTCTCCAAGAAAGTTCAACGTATCCGGCACTGATTTTGTACTGTCCAACCAAATGCACAGTAAGTTATTTCCTCATCTTCATGTCACCTTCATTAAACTAAAACAGTCTTTTTTAATTACAAACTCTTTCAAAGACCATGTAATGTAAGTAGCTGAGATCACTGATGTTATGCTTTTTTTAAATCGTGTTATAATGTCATCCATCTCTACTGTTTTACCTCATCTTGTCGACTAATAACTCTCATTTCTTTTCTTAGCGATTAACGGCAGAATGTACGGAAACTTGGAGGGACTGGAAATGTGTGTCGGTGACAAAGTCAGCTGGCATATCGCAGCTTTCGGCAAGACCACGGATCTTCACTCTGCTTATTTCCATGGCAACACCTTCACGCAATATGGAACGTACCGTGATACTTTGCCCGTTGCTCCCAGTACACATTTTACTGTATCGATGGTACCCCACAATCCAGGTAATGTTCATATTAGTAACATAGTGCGGATAGGATTCCGTGCATTTATTAGACTTCTGAAGAACTACTTGTTATCTTTGTACATAGATATTTTCTCGTAAATTAGATAGAATCGCTTTTCGAAGAGGAACAAAAAAATAAGTAAAAAATAAAGCAATTAAAACCGTTCTAGATATTCGTAATAAACACATGACATGAACGGGAAGGTAAAAGGTCACTTAATATTTTATCGAATAAAATATTTTAATCAGAAAATCTCATGATTCCATAATGGTTTTAAAATAGCTGCAACAATGCAGTTAGTCCAGATCTTAACAGAGATGTGGGCTGTGTTCATAGAGAAACATGACCTAGTCTGAACATCAAATCTTAAAATACGCTTAGATCGTATTACGATATGTTAAAGTAATTCAATGATTTTTGACTACGTTTTGAAAATTCAACCATAAAAACTCTTCTTTATTTTTTCTCATTTTTACTTTTCTATGAAAAATTCTTTTTTTTTTTTTTCAGGAATAACCTTACATGTTGTTCCTGTTTGTGAACGCTGCAGAAATATCATAGAAATAAATAACCAGTTGTATAACTGTATTCTGCGTTCAAAGGAAAATATCACTTTAAACATTCAGAAGTCAAGTTAAGACCCACTTTAAGTATTTATAAGTTATTTTCAACTGAAGATGATTTAACAGGTTTCATAAGAAAGCCACAGGGTTTTGTTTTCCGCCCGCACAGGAACAAACGCTGCTCTAGAATACACGCAAATATATGTAATAGTAGGATGGTGATCCTGTAAAGGTGGGATTAACTACCTTATCACAGCATTATTTAGGTATTATGAATCTGAGTTATTAGATGTAACAAGCTATTCAGAAAGAGAAAATGGAAAATATTGCATCGACAACTTTTACAACCTGGGTTTATATCCCATCTGGGATTGAAAGAGCATTTATAGAGGCATGTCAAGTGGTAGTAAGTTAACCGATCTTATACGAAGGCGGAAGGGATTTTTTGCAGTAATTCAGAGTTTTTCTACCGCAAATAGAAATGAATCTCTTGAATAAACAAATCTAGGAACATGCATCCGCCGTTACTGATATAAAGGAAATGAATAGCAAGCCAGACGCATGAAAAATACCTGTAAATCCGAGGTAACCGAATCCATTTTCTTGGATGGAAGAAGTGGAGTTAGAGATCTATTCCAATGTTCGATCCATCGAATACAATATGGTGATGATGTGGTTATATTTCTTGTATTGCTTAAAGAAAATTCTATTGTGGTGCAGTAAAACTGTGTGTGTGTGAACAAGTTGCATTCAGATTTCTCGATCAGCTGTTCTGCCGAGTTTTCTCTTCGCTATTCCGAAACTATGGATGGGGTGCATGAATATTCTCATTATATAGATCACAGCTAAAAAGAACTAATTATGCACCATGTGAAAAGGCAGGTAGCGCAGTTTAAGCAATCTGATAGCTCATCACTGGATCTTCTACAGATACTACCGAAGAATTATTAAAAAATTCATACACCGATTTCTTTTTCTCATTCGATATAACTTAACAAGAAATCTATTTTTTTCTTATTTATTGTCAGTTTAGAATCTAGAATCATTTCAGAAAATATCACGAATGATTAATTTGAGCAATAATACCTTTACTTTTTTAACCTACGAATATTTCGCATACTTTATATTGGCTATTAAATGTTGTTTTTAATATTTAAGGCAAATTTGAAGTTTTACATTGAAATTTGTGGTATGTTTCAGGTAATTGGGCCTTGGACTGCAGAACTAATATTCACTTAAAACGAGGAATGCGAGCTATTTATAAAGTAAACGACTGTGGCAGTTCCCATAATTTTGGAGGATTTTACACCCCCGAAGACGACTTGTACCATTACCAAAGAAATATTCGGGAATACTTCATCGGAGCAGTGGAGGTAGAATGGGATTATGCTCCAGTTGATCGTCACATCATAGAAGGAGAAAGCCTACTGGAAAATGAGTAAGTACTTGTCTGAATATGTTCCTAGTTTGTCATAGTCGCGTTGATAATGTGATTGAGTTATAATCTAGTGTAATATCAATAGACCTAATGTCTGGTTTGTATGATGTGTTAATATCTTTATTGTTAATTCCCCATACTAATAACAGATTGTTATTGCAGAGACAGCAAAGCTTACGTTCAGCAAGGACCTTATCGCATCGGTCAACGCTACAAGAAAGCCGTCTATCGGGAATTCACAGATGCAACATTTACTAAGATGAAGAGGAGATCATTTGAAGACGTTCATCTTGCTGTTATGGGACCGATGATCAAAGCCGAAGTTGGTGACGTTATTCGAGTGGTCTTTAAAAATATGGCTTCCAGACCATACTCGATGCATCCCCATGGAGTGTTAGCTAGCAGACCTCACAATGACCACACTAGTAAGCTAAATCAAGACGAAGAATACGTCTATCCTCAGGAAACTGTTGTTTACGAATGGGAAGTCCCTTACTGGGCAGGTCCCGGTAAGACAGGCTTTAATTGCACTTCCTGGGTTTATTACTCTGCAGTGGATCCTGTGAAGGATATCAATGCTGGTCTTGTGGGACCTCTTATTACGTGTAGAAAAGGAATCCTCACTGAAACAGGTAAGAGATTTTGCATTTCTGATTTTTACTAATATGTAATTTTTTATCATTCTTCCTACATATTCATGGTATGATCTAAAACTTCTAAACTGAATGATGAAATTTAGAAATGTCCCGAGATGCATGTAACTTTAGATGTATTATGTATCAGTCATTCTCGTACGACTCATCCCCTTGTTGTAAGCTTAATCAAGTTTAAAAGGTACAAAAGTTTAATACACATAGACTTATGAGTATACGATAAATACCTGGAAACTAAGTTATACTCTCATAACAGAAATAGAAAAACTCTCCAACACAAATAACTTCTAAATTGTTCATCCTGGAGATATTGAAAATATTCATATTTTTCGATGAAGGATTTGTGTGAGACGATGCGTTATAGTTGGACAAATGTCAATCAGCAGCAATAATCGCGATGTAAAAACATCTGAGAGATGCCTTTACAGAATGGTGGAAATCGTTTCATTTTGTCTTATCTCACATTCTCTCTCTCTCTCTCTCTCTCTCTCTCTCTCTCTCTCTCTCTCTCTCTCTCTCTCTCTCTCTCTCTCTCTCCAAGAACAGCATTACAAACTCTTTACATCCACAATATTTTTCAGACGTGGTTTTCTTTCTTCTTTGTGTTCTCAAGTTGCCTCTGAAAAGAAGATAGATTTCAGTCTCATATCAAAAGATTATGAAACGAAAGCTAAATGTCATCTAAAAGGGAAGAATTTGTTCGCTTCATAAAGAGGAGAGAAAGGTGGTTAAAGACATTGTCTTTACATGTCCACTAAAACAGCTTTAAAGATGATAGCATTAGAAATAGATTTATCCTTTCCTTCCCACTAGTAATCTAATGAGTTTTATATCACCGCTCGTTTGCGTTTACAAGAATAATGAAAATCAGCTAAATTGCTGGAATATTTCATTTGTGCACAGTGACAACTTTCAGAAGTCTGATTCATGAGTAACATTAAAATATCAAAACGTTCTGATTAATTGACTAATTTTTTCATGTTTGAAAAAATTAGTCAATTAATTTTTTTCTGGTTCTAAACGCTTACGATATTTTTCCAGGAAGTTAGTTTGTTTTGGACCCTGAATGTGAAAGCACTTTAGTTTCTTTAGTGTAATTCTGTTCCGCATTCTTTCCATGGCAGATAATTTATCTATTAAACACTCACAATATCAGTCACATATTTATAATAATAATAATAATAATAATAATAATAATAAAAGGGGGAGGGGAGGAAACAAGAGACGAAATAACACATAAATAGTATGCTGATGGAAAGCATAGATGTATAAATTAATTAATTCGATTATAATTACTATTAATGTAGATGTAGAAATAAAAGGTAGAAATAAAAGAATGTAGTAATGTAGAAATTAATTACTATTAAACCTTCGAAAAGGAAACAATAAAAAATAACTGAAAAGATAGGTAAATATATTTTCTCTGTTCAACAGTTTTGATGAATAATAAAGCATAACCATCATCCTGATCGCTACAATACCTCTTATACTACTTAATAACTCCAACTATCTATACTGAAAAGCGAATCCATCATGCTACCAAATACGCCGATGCTAATTTCGAGAAAGGCTCCTCAAGTTGTTATTTTAAAAGAAATCGCATCCGAAAATATGGTAAATGGAAATTGACTTCTATATAATGACGTTGTCTTCCTATTCGCAGCAAAATGATATCAGAATATGAGAATGGAGAACTGGACAATGAGACTTATTTGTGCCTATGGTCCCACAGAAGGTTCTACTAAGGTAGAAGTGGAGGAATTTTTTGAGGCTTTAGAAAAAGCAAATGACACAATGAAAAAGGAAAAGTTGGTCCTTGTTGGGGATCTAAATAGTAGAGTAGGAAATGATTGTGAGACATACAAAAATATTTTGGGAAAATTTGGAGAAAAGAGCAAAGCTAATAATAATGGCAAATATCTGTTGGATTTCTGCTCAGGACATGACTGGTTATTACTAACACCTTGTTCCAACATAAAAATGTGCACAAATTCACATGGAGAGAAGAGGCTAGGAATAAGAAAAGTCTCATCGACTATGTTATTGTTGATAGTGATGTTTTCTCCCTGGTGCAGGACACCAGAGTGTACAGAGGATTTGAAATTGGAAGTGATCACTATTTAGTCTTGAGCAGGATAAAATTGAATTTCATATTGAAAAGAATAACGTGTAAGAAAGTTTTAAAGCGAATAAAAGTTGAGCAGCTCTCAGATGTGAACTGTAGACTAAAATACAGAAATATAATTGAAAAGAAAATGAAAGAGTTTGAGAACAGGAATCAAACCTTGGAGATTCAGTGGCAAACTCTGAAGGAAACATTGATTGAGTCTGCCAGAGAGGCATGTGGTGAGGTTGTTTGCAAGGATAAAAAAATCAGAACTCCCTGGTGGACACAGGAAGTTAAAGAGGCAGTGAAGGAAAAGAAGAAAGCATATCAAAAGTTCCTGGCAAATAAGTCAGCTTTTACTCTTACAGAATACAGAGACAAATGTAAGAAAGCTAAACAGTGTGTAAAACTAGCTAAACAAAAGTCATGGGAGGACTTTGGCAAGAATATAGAAAATAAATATCAAGAAGGTGGCAAAATATTCTGGAGGTTGTTGAAGAAGCTTAGGAATGGAGGAAAGAGTGCTGTAAAAGGAAGTAGAGATGATAAAGGTGAAATGAAAACAGGAGAAAAAGATATCCTTGAAGTATGGAGTAATTACTTTGAAAAACTTCTAAATGAAACAAGCAGTGATGACAGCACAGTGATAAAAAACACTGACCAGGCATGTAGTCAGGAATACATATCCATACTTGAAGTAGAAAAAGCTCAAAGGCTTGAAATGTGGAAAGGCAGCGGGAGTAAATGATATTCGACCAGAAATGCTGAAGTATGGTGGTATAAGAGTCTTACAGTGGCTGCACTGCATAGTTCAGAAAGCCTGGACAGAGGGACGAATTCCCGATGATTGGAGTAGAGCTCTCATAGTACCCATATATAAAAAGGGAAATAAAACTGAATGTGAGAATTACAGAGGTATTTCCCTACTGAGTGTTCCTGGCAAGATCTATGCAAGTATACTTGAGAAACGGTTGAGAAGAATTGTGGAAGAAAAGCTTGGTGAAGAACAAGCTGGATTCAGGCCAAATAGAGGCTGTCAGGATCAGATCTTCACTTTACGACAAATAGTCGAGAAAGCATGGGAATATAACATAGATCTGTATTTAAGTTTTGTCGATCAGGAAAAGGCATATGACAAGGTGTCAAGAGAGAAGCTATTCAATACGCTGCAGTTATATGGTCAATGGGGCATTATATCAAGCAATACTTAGTCTTTATTTGAGTTGTGAGTCAGCAGTTAGAATTGAAGGAAGTACAGGAAAATGGTTTAATGTTAAATCTGGTGTGAGACAAGGGTGTACATTATCCCCTCTGTTATTCGTTATCTATATGGATTACATTATGAAGGAATGTGGTACTAAACCTGATATCAAAATTGGAGATGTTAATGTCAGCTCTTTGCTTTATGTGGATGATGTTATACTTCTAAATAAATCCGCTACAAGTCTGCAAGATTCTCTGACTAAATTGAATAGCTGTTGTAATAGATATGGTATGAAGGTCAGCAATAAAAAGACAAAGACAATGAAAATAGGCAGAATCATTGAAAATGTCAACTGTGTTGTGAATGGAGAACCTGTGGAACAAGTAAAACATTTCAGCTACTTAGGCACAATTTTTACTGAAGATGGTAAACTAAATATAGAAATAGACAACAGAATCAGCAAAGCTGGTATCGTGGGAAGTCAATTGAATAAATTCATATGGAATAAGACAGAAATTAGTCGGAACACTAAATTAGCTGTATACAAGACTGTGTTCAAACCAATTTTAACTTATGGATCTGAGAGCTGGGTCAGAAGTAAAACACTTGACCAAAGACTAGAGACAGCAGATATGAGAGTCCTGAGAAAGATTAGAGGCGTGAACAGATGGCATCAATGGCAATATCATATTAAAAATGAGGATATTAGGAAAGAACTTGACATTGTCAGCATCCAGGAATGCGTTAGCAGAGCTAATCTCAGATGGTATGGTCACTTAAATAGAATGGGAGAGGAAAGATTAGCAAAACAAGTGTTCTCTGCCAGGTTGGCAGGAAAACGACCCAGAGGAAGACCAAGATATAGGTGGATTGATACGGTACAAAGTGCCTTAGACGATAGAAATATAAGATCTGATAATGTTGGAGTCTTGACAAGTAACAGACTGATTTGGAGGAAAATTGTAGATAGGAAGTTAGTAATGATGTAATTTTTTCATGTAGCACTGTCATATCCTGTACACCCCTTGAGGGTACATGGCAGGAATTTGATGATGATGATGATGATGATGATATCAGAAAGATGTTTTCATCAGTTTTGCTGTAAGCTAGAGTGGCCAATTTTCGCTACTGCTGCTTATTGTATTTTATGTTGAACTGATTTCTATTCTAGCAGTAGAAGAACAAAAACGAGGATTCACGACAGCAATCGTTAATATATTTGATAACTGGAAATGTATAAGCAGAAACAGTGGCGCACCCATAGCGGGGCGAAGATGACCTGATACCCCCGAAAGAAAAAGGGAAAACACACACTAGAAAATTTTCCAAAAATCTTTTCCTAATTAAAATTCTTTTTTTTTTTTATTTATATGTTGTGTCGTGTCTTCTATTTCTATACTACTTATGAGTTAGCGATATGAACTTATGAACTACCCTATAGCTCTCGGGAATCACGGCCGCTGTGAACAGAAGACGAACAAAGTAGTGCTCGGGTAGACCGAGCGCTAAAAATATTTTTATCCGTTCATCCCCCCCCCCCCCACACACACCCCACCACCACCAAGATTAAATCCTGAGTGCACCACTGAACAGAAACATTCCCCTTTTAAGCAGCAGAAGCAATTGAGAAAAGCGAAACACATACGTGGTCAAGCACGGAAACAAACAATTTGATAATATTGATAAAAATTTATAAAAAAAAATCAATAAAAATATTATTAATAATATTTGATTACGTTGTGTAATTTAACACGATATTTAAAATGAATGTTAATGTGTGGATAAAACAAAAACTACTACGCTACGTGCTGAGAAAGTTCAATTGTGCGATTTCCCCGTAGAGCAAACATTCTTCGTTAAATGTTTATATTTATCTGCTTTAATCTTAACAACACTAAAATACCCGTAAATTTATTCTTTTCAGGCAAAAGAAGAGATGTTGATCATGAATTCGCGGTGCTCTTTTCTATTTTTGACGAAAACGACAGCTGGTACATTGAAGACAACATCCGTACGTACACCAGCGGTTACGTCGACCGTAGAGACAATGAATTCAGCAGGAGCAACCGAATGTATGGTAAGTCTATCATATTGTTATCAGCAATAACAGTTTATTTCCTTTGAGAATTAGCATTCTCTTCTTATATTTCTTGGAATTTTTTTGCTTTTTTAAATACAAGTGTTATACTATAGTGATGACAAACAAAATATTAATTTGCCTTTTAAATTTACATAAAAGACAATCAAGATCAAGAATTCAGTACCAGGGATTTTCCATTAATGGTTAAACAGTTCGGAGTTAACTATAGACTAAACGTCGTGCTAGAATAATTAATCATATCTAATTTTGCAACAGCCTTCGTAGCTTATTCACTTTCGACGATGCCCTATGACTGGAATGACCTAGGCTTTGAATCTCGTCTGGACACGACGAACCTTTATCAGAGCTTTTCACATGAAGGTGAGCTAGTTGGATTCATACGAAGGTGGAAGGGTTTTCCCTCCCAGAAACTAGCATTTTTCATCCCGCAGACGAATGCATGCAATTGGCAATTATAATAAACCATACATAGCTGCTTGACGTGACCGGCCATTGAGGATAACACGCCAGGGAAATTGGGATCTAATTTGCTTTGAACATAAATTCATTCTATTGTAGAATACTTTTAATTATTAAAAACAGGTTACTCATAGTTCAAAGTCATTTATTTACAGTTACGTTCAAAGTCTGATATATTCATAGAAGAGAAATGGATCTGTACCAATGCAATGCAACAGTACAGAACTTTTTAATAAAATGTATCAGTAATGCGAATGAAAACATCAAAATTCTTGATCTCAATTTCAGTTTTAGTTTGTCTAATTGGTGCTGATAATAACGAATATATTATTCCCTGTTTTCGCGGTGCATAGAAATATTCTTAAATTCAACAGTAGAATGTATTAATAATAATAATAATAATAATAATAATAATAATAATAATAAAAGCTGAAGATTGAAATGATCCGTTATGATGGACCATTAGTTCCTGCTGAAAGATTGCTCATATATATAGACTAAACAAAGGCATGATCGGGTTGCAAAACTGTATACTGGAGCCTGTGTAAGAATTATTATTATTATTATTATTATTATTATTATTATTATTATTATTATTATTATTATTATTATTATTATTATTATTATAACCAGTACCGTCGACAGGGTGTAGCATAGAGGCAGCCTGCTTAGGCGCCGTCGCTACGCTAACAATCCCTGTTAGCGTAGCAAGTGCGAAAAGAAATTTTTCCAAGCTTAAACTGATCAAAAATGATTTGTGAACAGTAATAAAGAAGAGCTTATAAACAGTTTTATTGTGCGATAGCACCGTAGAGCGAACATTTAATATTATTTTGTAATCGTTTTGTATTAATGTTTCTCTTGTAATAAAAACAAAATAGCAATTGAAAATTTTCTTATATTTTTGTCTTATAATCCATCAGGGGCGATATTTAATTGTTTGCCTCAGGGCCCGATCTAATCTAGCGACGGTCCTGATTAGAACGATGTCTCCATGGAGTCAAAAGACTCATCGCGGGAGACCCTATTTGACACACTAACCATTCATTCATTCACAACCACCTCTGGCAACGCATTCCACCCATTCACAACCCTCCAAGCAAATAATCTATTCATAACACCCTTGTTAATCACACTCTTACCCCAATCTCCAGGGATGGCCCCTCGTTATCTCCCTTCCTGCACTGGTCTTAAAAAAAGTCATCAGAATCAATCCTATAAAATCCCTTTAATAATTTATATGTCTCTATCATACGTCTCCTCTCCTACGTCTATCAGCTAGTTTTTGGAGCCCGGCCCACAGATCTTCAATCTATTCTCGTAGGGAACATCCTACAGACCTGCAACAATCTTTGTAACTCTCCTCTGAATCCTCTCCACCATTTCTTATCACCAAGAAATCCAGGTGACCAAATCTGTACGCATTAATCCAAATGCGGTCTTATTAATGCCTTATAAAGTGGAACAATAACTTCCTTATCCCTGTTTGTCAGTGTGTTCTTCAACAACCGTGTAATTTGATGTGATATTTTAGCAACCTTTGCAATATGCCTTTTAAACTTAAGTTCTCTGTGTAAAATAACTCCCAAGTCCCTTGCTTCGTCAACTTCTTGCAGTTCAGTTCCATTAATATAGTAAACAGCATGTGATCTCATCCTCCCGAAGTGCATCACCTTATACTTAGCCACGTTAAACTGACTGCTATTTACCTTAGTCCATACCGTCAGCCTAATTAAGTCATCTTGCAAGATATCTACATCATCTGAATTGACTATCGCTCTTCCTAATTTTGCATAATCAGCAAGCAAGTGGATATTTCCTTTCAAATTATTTCCAATATCATTAATGTACAAATTAAACAATGTAGTCGAACAATAATAAGCGTGGTTTATTAATTTTATTAACATATTCATACCAGAGGAGTGTAGAAGAAAATGTGCATGAAAAATTGATCAAGTATAGATAGAGATCAAGAGATTAAAATTAATGGAGTGGAGATATAACATCATCTCCGCTCCATAAAAAGGCACTCTTAAGGACATCTCACAGCTCATGACGATATCTAGTTGATTTCTAGGTCTTTGGATAAGGTCCGGATCGAACCTATTTCCAGTTAAAGATTTGCCGCAGTTTCTTCTTACTCTTTAACTGTGAACTCTGTCAACCGAATATCGAAATAATAATATAATATCTACTTATCCACAGTGTTAATGTACAATGGGATAATCGATTGCGAACCTTTTCTAGAACAGGAAAGCCTCTACTAGACACAATAAAAATTTTAGTCATATTTATATAATGTTTGTTATTAATAGAATGAATCTGTAATATTTTTAAAATAAAAATTCAACTCATCACTCAGACATTGAATGCATAAATATCGATGTTATTTATGACTAATTTCAATAAATATTTTTTATTATTTTCCTCCCCAGCTGTCAACGGCCGTATATATGGTACTCTAGACGGGCTTATATCTCATCGTAACACTAAAGCAGCCTGGTATGTCTTGGGAATGGGCTCCGAGATCGACATTCACACGGCCCACTTCCACGGTCAAACTTTCCGCTACAAGTTAGAAAGTTCGTACAGATCGGATGTGGTCGACCTTCTTCCAGGAACTTTCCAGACTGTCGAGATGTTTATGGACAATCCGGGTATTTGGTTTCTCCATTGTCACGTTGATGATCACATGAGGGCGGGTATGTCTGCCTTGTTTAAAGTATTGCGATCGGAATTACCACGCAATAGGTATTAAATGAGATAGGAATGTTGTGGTTATCTTTTATTTTTTTATTTTATTTTTTGAAAACTTGCGGAATATTTATTTGCGAATGGGGTTTAGGAAGTTGGAAGGTGGGTCATTAAGATGTGCTCAAAGATATTGTGATGGTCCCCTCTCGATGATGCCATGCAAAATGAATTGAACAACTATGATAATCCGTAAGGTCTAAGATTAGTACCGAGCCAGTTAAAATAAGAACTAATCTAAGAGCACAGTAGCTGTTGACATAGGCGGGAAATATTTATTGAACCTTTGAGGTTGTTATCTGCTAAAAACAAACAACGCACCCACGCACACACTCAGGGTAAAGATAGTTTAAATCCATTGAACTGTATCAGTCTTCAAGTGCCACACAACTCTTATCTGTAGATAGTTTAAACAGTTTATCAACTCTACTTTTTTGGGACTTATTTTTTTACATTTCAATTAATCTGTGAGTGTTAAATTTAATCTATTGTTTGTTTTCAACAGAGGGCAGCTTCCCAAAAAGGAAAAAAAAAAAAAAACTATCTCTTTAACGATGTATAAACTGTTCATTTCGCACCTAAACCCCAAACTAAAACATTTAAGAATTTTGTATACACCTTTAATTTCTTCCTTTCCAATCTCTGGCTTTTTTTTTCTTTTCTATAATCAACCTAAAGCCGTTAAGTAAAAGGTGTGCACAGAATTCTTAAATAAAGTTTTCAATGTGGTATTTTTAATGTTGAATCTGTAGTATCATGTAACATACATCTCACCATCTTTGTTCGTCTGTTTTTGTCTGAATTCGCCAAGCTTCTATCCTTTCTTATAACCAACCTTCTTAAAATTCTCTTCCACACACTCTTGTGATTTAGACAAGAAATTTAGGCAATAGAGAAAGAGAAAAAAAAAAAAAAAAAAAAAAAACCATGATCAGTGATCATGGTGCTCTTCTTACCGCTCGATAAATTCACTTGATGTGTTCTAATTTTGTACTTAGCGCAAGTATCTCTTACTAGCTGCATAAACTTAGCTAAATTCTAATACTTCTGCTAAAGAAACATCGCCTTTATATGTCTCCTAACCTAACTGATCATGTTTGTACAGCAATATGGAAGAGTATAGCTATCAAACGTGCCTTAACTATTTATTTTAGAAAGAGTATTCTTTATATGTGTACATTTGCCCAATCTTTTGATACTTCCAAATACATTATTTTATATTGGATTGAGTGGAAAAGGAGATGTGTATAAATGTGAGCAAATTTTAACACTTTGTGTAGCTTCAAATGTCTGAATCGCCATACTCAAAGCCATACATTGTATTCTATGTTGGGAATGGAGGAAGAAGTCGGTCTCGATTTTTTTTTTAAATTCTAAATAGCACTTTTGTTGTCCTCAGACCTGTTCATTCATTACGTTCTTACATTTATACATCAGACGTCTTCCATTTGTTTAGCTGATTATTAATATCCGATAAATAGTACAAAATTGATGTCTTTAATCATTATTGGGAAATAAGTTTCGAAACGATGACCAGAAATTTTGGAATCGTTATGGATTTAAAAGTTAGAAGTATATTCATACGGGTAACTTACATGGTTACCGATGCACTGGCTATGAAGTCCATTACTAGAACGGCAAAAATATGTACCAATAAAACGAAATATTGAATTGAACATTGAATTGTAAAGGAACAAAGAAATCAATGAATTCAATGAAGTCACAAATTATATTTTAAAATCTTGCTTTTTATAACAATGAATATTTATATTTTTCTTACTCTGGAAACTTTATATTTTTATACCAATGAAACTGTTTGATAAAAAGAAAAATTATGTTTGTTTTTTGTATTACTATCATATCCACTGCGTGTACAGCACACAATAAGGAATGCATATTTTTGTAAGCTCTTAAATCAATATTTATAGTAAAAGCCATGACAATCTTGAATGTCGACGCTTTGGGAATATCAATTTATTTTTGTAACTAAGAATGCAGACAAGTTGTTAAGCAGATCTTTAATAAATTTGTAAAAAAAAAAAGTATTCTAACAATATTCGTAATTCCCAGTATAAAATTAAGTGGTTGATTTGACAATAATTAACCTGCTCCTGGATTGGTAATACGATGTCAAAATTCTATTTATGTGAACATAGCAATTATTATTTTGATACTTTCACAGTGCGAGTTTATGTTTCAAAAAAAAAAAAAAAAAAGAAGGTAAAATCATCATCTTTCGAAAAATATTTGTTTGCTTTGTTCATCTGTTGTTTTAAAAGCGAAATACCTTGTGATGAGACCAACATCTTCTTTTTAGGAGACTGCATTCCCTACCGTGGCAGGTAGTTGGAATCAGCTGCTGATGTGTTAAAAAATAAAAACCTGTTAAAAGAAATTTTTGTGGTGTTTATTTATTTAGCTTCTTAGCAAATACACGTCTTAAAAATTATGCATCAATACAACACTTAACGATGCCTTCAATGAAGCAACAAACACTAAAAATATCTTAAAAAATTAATAAAAAATAGCAGAAATTATTTTAAAAATTACTAATGAAAATTAAATTTAAAAATAAATAAATAAAATAAAAATGGATGAAATGCAGACGTTTAAGCTTTATTTATTTATTAAATTCATGTTTTGTAAATACAAAAATGGAATAATACAGATCCAATAAAGAAATATTGAGAACTGCAAGATATCTCAGAAAGACAAAGAATGAATCTTTTTCTTACGTGGTGCATTAATGAAAGCATTTAGTTTTAGTATTAATGACAACATATTTACATTAAATGCCTTTGATATTTTCTTATTTCAGTTTATAACAGCTGTCAGTTTTCGTCTCAAAATGCAGATATTCCTATCAATGAAAACTCGCTAAGAATTTCGAAGACGGAATTGAAGTGATACGATGTGCCCGCTTGAGAGAATGCAGTCCTTTGCAGTTTGCAAAGAGTTTGACTTGAATCCCATTAAATTATTCGAGTCCAAATCTAGACTTTTTTTTTCAAACCTTTCATTTAGTGTTTTTTTTATTTATTTATTTTAATTTTTTTCAAGGGAAACAGGGGAAACTAAGTTAAGGAATAGTAAAACGATGGATCATCCCAATGGGAAAATCAGCGTATTCTATTTTTCCAGGCTGCTCTATCCCTCCTTCTCCAACAGTGCTCACTCCGAGAATACATGTTGTTGACGACTCCATACAAATGCGTCATGGTTTAACCAAACAGCGTTAAACATGAACGATTGGTCGAAATATTGTTTCAGCAATAAATTATAATGAAATAAAAAAGTCATTCAGAAACTCGGTGATTCCAGCACTTCTAAGAGTTAAACATGAAACTTCTGGGTTAAATCAATCTAAATATTATCAGTCTAAGTATTATGAAAATAATATTATTAATTGAAAGCATTTTTGAGGGAATCAGATAGCCAATTTATCATCAATAGTGAACATCTGATAAATACAGTTTATTTGCATTGTGCTTCCTTCAGATATGTGGACAGCAACTGATCAAAGGGAAAGGCAGTCAGAGAATAATCGAATGCAGACTTGCTACAATTAGGCAAATAACTGCACGCTACAATTAAGGAGAGAGAGAAGGAGAAAGAATCATTTGTTGGACACTGTTCCGAATGAGATATAACAACATATGACTAGTGAAGACCAGTTGGTTCAAAAACAGTATGCATATGCTGGCGAAGGAATACGAACATTGGAAATCAGGAAAAGGTCGCATGAAGAGATGAATTCAAGTTCTTGTTTTCTTTTATTATTATGCCAATGGAAAGAAAAGTGTAAATTGCAACGGCAACTAGAAGCCATATTCTCATCATGTTTGATCACAGCAATATAAGAAAATGATCATTGAATGCTAGTCCGTGGCATGTTTTTAGCAATATCTGTTATATCTCTTCATATTAAGATTAAGAAAGCAGCTGAATAGTGTAACCTACATGAAACGGTTGCCAAGCAAATGCACCCATTCATTACATTGCGGTATTATAAGTCATTTCCAGGAACTATCACAGAAAACGGACCGTAAACCAATATTCCACTCATTCAGTGGATCTCAATTCTAAATTAATATCTTTGGGATGTCTAAGGATCGAAATGTTCGTAACAGAGAGAAGCCATCAGCGGATCTGATGGAACGATAAGAATTTTTTTTCTCTTGGCGTTGAATATACTTGTGAAAGTGCTTTCACGACTTCAGGGAGTCGATACCACAAATTATTAAGGGTATTCTGGAGAGACACACAATAATGTTATCACACTATTAAGTGAATATATTTGGGTCAAATTTTAAGTGTTCTATATAGCGTTCCCTTGTCAACAAAAGTTTTCGATATCCTCCGAAGAATGAATAACGACTGTCTAATTTGGTCATGAAAATATTTCCTCATGAACGAATTCTCTTAATACTCTACATTTTGGTACTAAATTATTTGAATTCTTATTAAAGTGTCACAGATTTTCTCCTCAAAATACAAATATTCTTAAAGAGTTAAGACTGGACAAGGATACTCATTTTCCAGCACACGAAGAAACTGAGGGCTTTTCCATAGCACGGTTATGTAACTTGAACACGTGTAAACCAGTCACTCTAGTAGTTAACCACGAATCATCTCAACTCAGGGAAGAGAGAGCGAGAGAAAGAGAGAGAGAGTGGCAGTTCTGTTGAACAATATTCCTCCCATAAAAAATGATAAAGTTTCTCTCTCTCTCTCTCTCTCTCTCTCTCTCTCTCATTCACTCACTTACTAAATTGATTACAAGAACGTGAATAACAGAAAGAGACACGTTAAAACTCATTTTTCTCTAGAAAAAAAAGAGAAAGAAAAAAAAAAGCTATCATAACCATCACAAATCCATTCAGATACCCTGGCCTTTCGGGAAGGTGAACAGAAGAAGGCTTGTGTCCTAAGCTGATATCTTATATTTAAAAAAAAAAAAAAAAAAACGTAAGGCTAAATTTCTTATTGATGAGCTTAATGCTTCCGACTTTTTATTTAGAACAACAAGACTATGGAGGGATAACAAATTGTATATAAGACACAAATGAATAGCTGCTGCAATCAGCCATATCAGCTGATACGGTTGACCTTAAGTTTTGAAGGAAAAAAAAAGAGGAAAGCTTTAAATCTCTTCATCTCTTTTTTTTTTCTTTCTCTCTCTTCTACGAATTTGATATGGTTAAGGAAGTTCGGAAATTACTTTTGATTTCACCTCCTCTAGACAGGACAGAGGTCATTAACAAATGCTGAAACCGAAGTAATGGTGAGAGAGACAACAGAACTGAAGTCTTCTCCTTCTTGTAACAAAATCAATGTCCTCTCGCCTTTTGAAACATAAAGTCATTTATTTACAAGGAAATTTATTTGTATCCTTTGTATGATTCTTGATCTAAAAAGTGAATAAATAATTGACAAATATAACATTTTATTCTAATGCTAGTACTGAAATAGGTCTAACATCACCTAAAATATCCATTTCCAACCGTAGAAGGGATGTATTCATTTCCGAGTAAGTGAAAAAGAAAAAAAAAACAAAAAACTTAGTAGACAATCCAAATCTGCTCATCGGTACAGAACTCAGGAATGGCAAACCTAATTCTGTTCTCAACCTGTAAAATATTTCTGTTTAGTAACTCGCGATAGAACGTATAGATATCTTTGAAAGCAGTCAGAATAAGAAGCTTACTGTTCAAAACTCTGGTTCCAATAATTTTCAACTCTTTTCGAGCCCTGGATAGACCAATTGCATAAATTTCGCTTCTCTTCGAATTTATTGCAGTTTGTTGGAGAAAAGAAAAAATCGAATTGAAGACCTGAGTAGCATAAAAGCTATTTATATTTAAAGCAGGTCTCCATCTGATCTAATCCTTGACGAAGCGTATTAAAAATAAATGTAGACACGTGGTTTAAAAAAGAAAATGAGACATCTTAGGATTCAAAACAGAAGTGACTTGGTTCCTGTCATTCTTAAATAAAGGAGTTATTGCTTTACTTGGAATCCTCTTATTATGCTTCAGTTCTGATTCAGTTATCATTCAAGTATCACCATGTTTCCTGAATTTTTCAGTGTGCTGGTGAAAGCATCGATAAATAAATAAATAAATAGGTAAATGAATTTTGTCGAAAGTAGATTACTCTAATCTCTTACTTATGAATATAAAAAGTATCATTCCGATTCACAAAAGCTGAATAGTAAAATAACATTTGGAATACGTGCAGAGTAGGGTCGCATAAACTAAAACTGCTATTCAAGAGAAAGTCTCTTTTATTTCACTTTAAACCTTAAACACACACACACACACACACACACACTTTTTTTAAGTTATTTTTGCGCAATGGAACTCTCAAGTTCGGTATTTAATTAGAGATCCCGATTACATATGATTGAGCAGTTGTAATTGTATTCCATAGTATTCGCAAGCATTAACACATAATAATTTCTAAAATCAAACTCTTCAAGTATACTTGAAGGAGTCTTTAAAACGAATTTCCAAGAGGAGGAAAAATCTTCTACCTTATAAAGGTACTTCACTTTCTAAACGGGATTCAAACCCAGGTCTTTCTGTGTAGGGTGAATGATGGTGAAAGGATCTTCTTCAATTATAAAATCCTATTAAACATAAACAAACATAAGATAGTATTCCATTAGAGTGCAACAGGGTAGAAAACCTTGATGACTGCCAGGAGTCAATTTGCAGAATTTATTATATTATTCTTTTAAAAATGCTTTAATTCATAACGGTACGCGACACCCAAGCTTTAAGATTGGGTGTCGCGTACCGTTAAACTTGGACAGTTGTGAAGAAAAAGCTACAATAAAAATTAAAATTCTTTCTTCGTGTGCATTTCTCATCGCATTTTATAAATGTGCAATGCATAAAATTGCATTTTCTGAATACAAATGCAATTTTATACATTTGTATTCAGTGACTGTCATCATGATACCAGATCTACAAAGAACGAAAATAGCGTTTCCTTGTGTTATTTCATTCGATTCATTTCATCTTCCTTTGAGTATTAGGTCCCAAATCCTATTCCACCTAAGTAGACTGTTTATTAACCTCATTTCCCCCCCCACACACACACTCACAGAAGCAACTGTTAATCCTCTGTCCATCATCTGATGAATTATCTATCACTTAAAATATTTTCTGGCCAACCTGTTTGTTTTTTCAGGAAAAAAAGAAAGAAATCCAAGCTATCTCGGAAACACTGTCATCTTCACATGAGACCATCTAACGTTTGGCCTCTTGTAAAGATCACAGTGTTTCCAAGTTCGAATTTCTTTTGTAATCCGACTGCATAATGTGCAATCTCATACATAAATGATTTTCTTATTTTGAAACCGATTTTCTTATTTTGTGGGCTTCATAGACGAATATTTGGAATCTCCTGCACTAGACAATAAAAATCACACCATTTTTGTGTGTTTATACAGTCAATTCTTAAGCACATCCATACGTAAATTATAAATATTTTCTTTATACTCACAAGAACGACTAAATAAATGGTAATGGAGATATTAGCTAAAGCTTAGAAATCCGAAATTAATTCATTCGTCTAAGCTTACTGTGACTTATATCTGCAGAAAGTTCTTTCAAAAGTGGATCAGTTAGCAAGAGAAATTATTTCTTGCCTTGTGCTGTGATATCTTTTTGCTGTTAAATAAAATGCTGTTAAATATCTTACCAGACTGATCTGCTGAGTCATGTGGTGTCGGGTGCAACTGAGTACGCCACAGTAAAGAAGGATTATTTGATCCCTTCCCCCGTCTTCAAATAAGGACAGTTAATCGGCCTTACTCCAAACTAACAGAAAGACATACGTGCGTTTCGCATTGACCTTTATAAACGGCTTTTAAGAAGTCAAATTCCTAATCTTGACAGAATCTATAATACGGAAATTAACAACTAGGAAAAAACTTCCGAAGAGTCACGCCTAATCTCTCTCTCTCTCTCTCTCTCTCTCTCTCTCTCTCTCTCTCTCTCTCTCTCTCTCTCTCTCTCTCTCTCTCTCTCTCTCAGACATTCTTCATAACGGATGGTAAAAACGTTAGATAAAATCTAATGCTGTCCTTTGAAAATCAATCGACACTACTTAAGTTAGATGTTTAATTAAGTGCTGCATTTGCAAAAGATACGACGCCGTAATAAAGTTCACCGGGGTGAGGGAAACCAACATTCCAATCTTTACATTTTGGACATTCTGTGGAAAACTGTTAAGATCTAATTCTGTATGACATCTAGAAAATATGATTAAAACAGTAGAAAGACACACACGCACGCACACAGACACACTGGACAGTCACATGGTCTTTAAGTTGGAGTTGAAAATTATTAAAGATTTACGAAATAACTTTCGCTATGAGTTGTCTTGGTATTGAAATATTTAATTCACAGAACCCATATATTAGCCTTTTATTGCTGCTTTTGATTTATTATTACAGCGACCCATATAATCAAGAGTACTACTACTACTACTACTACTACTAATAATAATAATAATAATAATAATAATAATAATAATAATAATAATAATAATAATAAAGCTTGAATATATTCGTAACGTGAACGGAGGCAGTGTATTTTAAGTTATGAAATACCAATACCAAGGCAACTCTTTCCAAATGTCTTATTTGCTAAGGCCTTAATTACTTAGAAAACGTTTATCATTTTAAAAGCAAACCCTTGTTCTTATAAAGAAATTCACATTCTCATAAAGAAATGATGGATACTGGAAACCAGAGTTACAAATAAACCTAGTCCACGAAGTTCGACAAGACAGTATTTTAAATACTGTGTTTGACCACGTTCAAATACTATTGATTTCAGCCCTCCAGACAGTTAAATGGCATAAAATAATATTTAACCAAAAATTAAATGAAACGTAAATCAATTTCTAATTCATAAAATACAGATATTTCATTTCAATTCTGAGATCGTTTCGAATTTTATCGTGAACAATGTTTTCGTGTGATATGTTTCCATTTTTGCAGAAGGAACTTTGAACGGAGAATTCTAATAGCTAGATCATATTTGACGAAAGATATACCAGAATTTTTTTATTTGCATTACAGAATAGCCAGTCGATTCATTTGAAGATAACCATTGATTAGTTTGATTCGTGTTCCGAAATAAGTTGTATGAGACTACCCTAAAGTCTGATACTTAGCCATTTTATCTCTCTTGGGGACTGTTCTCAGGATTTCGAAATAACAGAGAGAGAGAAAGAGAGAGAGAGAGAGAGAGAGGAGAGAGAGAGCATATTCGTATGTCTACTGAATATTCTTTAATTTTCTTCAATCTACTCATTGGAAATTATTCACATCCTGCTAATTTCTTGAAATCCAAGGCACTTCTATTGTATCTCTCCCATGTGGAACCTGATGTGAGTAGATACCATTATCTCACTTCATGATTGTATTGTTACAAAGAGTTAGGTTCCACTATTTAGTCTTAGTACTCGCGAAATCCGGTAAACGAGACAACAAATACAGGAAATAAATTACATGAGATATACGTGAATAAGAACTTCGAAACAACCATCAGTTATTCACTACTACACTATGGAATTTAAATACGGACCTCTTGTTCTTCTAAAATGTACGGAATACGGAAACAACAAACATAATGGCTTCCTCACACTACTTCTACTTCAAACAAATGTGTTTCTCTTCTGAAATGGATTATTGGAATCAAATGAATCTAGAATATTTAAAATAATTCAATAAATTAATATCAATGATTAGATAAATTGGATTCTCCGCAGCTCAGTTGGCACAGACCCTTTTGTAGGAAAGATACAGGTTCGAATCCCGTTTATGACGTGAAGAAAACTTTAATCGGGTCTTTTCAATCAAATGGTGAGTTAGCGTGTCTTATACGGGGATGGAGAGTTTTTCGTTCCTCACAATTCCTCAAAGCATTCCAGTCTCTTGAATACCGGCCCCATGACGTGCAGGCTGCATTAATTCTTGGCGAATTCTAATCAGAAGAGTCTACCTGTCCTAAGGGATGAATTGGCTGAAGAAAACTGATCTGCAGATCTTCTTGCTTATTTCCACAAAATTGGCCTGCGACGATGCTCTTTTCTAGCAGATTATTGTTGTAGAGTTTATATTGTGAATACTGTAATGCATGTTGTGCCAATTTTAAAGACAGCTGGCCCAAGTCTTATCAAATTGTCGAAATCGATACTCCAAATTATAATTGAAATGAATTTTGAACAAATACCCGACTTCTGAATATGAATTCAAGTACTCGGGTCTCGTTTTATGCGTATCTTTTTTATGCGGTTTTGAAGTTATGCGGTGCATATTTCATGCAAATTCGTGGTTTCCCCGTTGTACATAATGAACAGCGTGTTGCAGCACATTCTGGAGTAACGTGTAAGCAGTGAGTGTCCGTGAAGTTTAATTTTGCATCTCAGTAAGTGTTTGTCTGTTCATTATCGTAAGTCTAAATTTTGCTAATTTTTATTTTAAAGATTTAATTTGGCCCAGTGGAGAAAAAAAAAAAAACACCAAAGAAAAGCAATTTCTCTGGAAATGAAAATTGCAATTTTAGATCGCTTAGCAAAAGAGAGGGATCTACGGCGATTGGTAAACATTTTAATTTAGGCGAATCTACTATAAGAGCAATTAAAAAGAATGAAGTCGCAACAAGAAAATCTGTCATTTCTGGCACAAAACTAAGTCCAAACTATCATCGTACTCAAGAGATGCTTTATTAGAAAAAACGGAACGAGCGCTGGTAATTTGGATTGAAGAATTAACTCAAAGGAGAATTCCTATAAGTGGTTATTTAATTAAACAAAAAGCTCTTCGGTTTTATGAACAGATGAAGCAATTAGAGCCATCTACTTCCGCTTCCCAGGCTGATAAAAAATTTTCGGCTAGCAAAGGATGGCTAACCGGGCTTTTAAAAAGGAATGCACTTCATAACGTGAAGATTACAGGCGAGGTCGCAGCAGCAGATGAAGATGCAGCCAAACATTTTCAAGAGAAGTTAGCCAAAATTATTGAAGATAGTAGATACTGTCCCAATCAAGTGTTTAACGTTGATGAAACAGGATTGTTTTGGAAGAAAATGCTTAGTCGAACTTACATCGCAAAGCTGGGGGGGGGGGAGGTGGATTTAAAACAAGCAAAACTCCGCCATTGCCGGTCCCAAGCCCGGATGAGAAAGGAGGAGGGTTGTACTTGTGGCTAGTAACCATAATATGAAAAAAAAACATATTGCTACAGAAACCTCAGCCATTGTTAGAAAACCAACACAAAACCAAGAGGGAGAAGTACTGGGGGAAAATGAAGCAAGTCAGCGAAAGCCCCATTGGGGAAGCTGACAGGCAGAAAACTCAAAAAAAACCTCTTTAGCTCAAAACATTTGGATGCTGGAATATTAGGACTTTGTACGAAAGTGGAAAAGCTAACTTACTAACCAGAGAAATGGAAAGATACAAAATAGAAATACTAGGTCTAAATGAGACAAGATGGAATGGTAGCGGAGAAATCCGACTAACAACAAACAAATACATTTTATATTCTGGAAACCAGAATGAAGATGACACACATAGCAAAGGTGTAGCTTTCATGCTAACAACAGATGCTAGAAGAGCACTAATTGATTGGACACCAGTTTCTGAAAGAATCATCAAAACTATATTTAAAATTAAATACAGAAATGTGACTATAATAAGCATATATGGACCAACAAACAATGCAAAAACAGAAGAGAAAGAAGACTTCTATGACATGCTGCAAAAATAAGTAGATGAAGTAAAAAGTAAAGATATGCTTTTAATTATAGGTGACATGAATGCAAAAGTAGGAGATAGTAACATGGGATATGAACGAATAATGGGAAAAGAAGGTTTAGGAAACTGTAACGAAAATGGGGAAATCCTAAAAGACTTTTGCACTTTCAATGATATGATCATAGGAGGAACCATATTTAAACATAAAGTCATCCATAAACAGACTTGGATATCACCTGATAAGAAATCCAAAAACCAAATAGACCATATCTTAATAAACAGACCTTGGAGAACCTCTTCGATGGATGTAAGAGTTTGGAGAGGTGTAGATGCCTTTACAGACCACTTATTAGTGATTGCAAAAATAAAAATGAAACCTAAGAAAAATATTTAAAGGCAACAACCAAAGAATTAAATACAATATATCCAAACTGAAAAACAAGGATACAAAAGACAAATATAAAGTAACATTAAAGAATAAATATGGAAGCCTTGTAGAACAACATAAGGAAATAGACATTGAAGAGAACTGGAAAAAATAAAGAATATATTTAATAGTACCGCCGAAGAAGTTCTGAGAAGGCAGAGTAGGAATCACAAACAATGGATTTCTGAAGAAACCGTCAAATTATGTGAAGAAAGGAAAGCTTTATGGAATACACTTCTGCAAAGTACAGAAGAAAACAAAAGAAATAGGATAAATGAAAGATACAGGCTTAAAAACGGACAGGTAAAAAAAGTTCAAGGAAAGATAAAAGAGTTTTCCTGGAGGAAATGTGTAAAGAGGCTGAAGAAGCAGCATGTAAATTTTACCCAAAGAGGTTACAAGAAAGCTAGCTGGGAATAGTTTTAAAAGAGAAGGGCCTGTAAAAAATAAACAAGCAAAGTTACTCACAAATGAAGCAGATATAGAAAAAGATGGGTAGAACATTTCCAAGAAAATTTAAATGGAGAAATAGAAAACCTAGAATAAGAAATGCAAGAAACTCCAGAAGAAGAAATACTTCAAATAAATACAGGAACTATAACTGAACTAGAAATAATTCATGCAGTAAAGAAAACAAAAAACAATAAAGCATCTGGGAGTCACAATATACAAGCTGAACTACTTAATGCAGATATAAACACTACTGTTGAAATGCTACATCTGCTATTTAGGACTCCTGGTGAAACTGCCAAAAAAGGGAGATATAACACTTCTAAATGTTGTAAGTAAAGTATTTACTAGAATTTTGCTAGAAAGAATGAAATAAGAAATTGAAACTAAACTGAGGAAAGAACGTGTTGGGTTCAGGCCAAACAGATCTTGTATTGATCAGATAATAACATTAAAGAATAATTCTTGAACAGTCAGTAGAGTGGCAGAGTAGCCTATATTTGGGATTCATCGACTTCGAACGTGCATTTGATAGCATAGACAGAAAGACTATATGGAAATTAATGAAGCACTACGAGATTCCTCAGAAAATCATAAATATAACAAAGAAAACTCATGAAAAATACAAAATCCAAATAATAAATAACCGTAAACTATCAGAACCATTTGCAACAAACACAGGAGTAAAACAAGGATGTATACTCTCCCCGACCATCTTTCTGATTGTCATTGACTGGCTGACGAGGAAAACATCTGAAGAAAGAATTGGCATTCAATGGGGATGGTCAAATAAAATCAGTGACCTGGATTTTGCAGACGATATATGCCTTTTGGCACAAAAACATCAACACCTCCAAAAGAAAATAGATAATTTAAACCAGGAGGCAAATAAATGTGGATTGAAAATAAATCATAACAAGACTAAAGTAATGAAGATAAACCCAAAAAAAGAATTAGTCTTTGAAATACTAGGGAAAACACTGGAACAGGTAGTTACCTTTATCTACCTGGAATCAGTGATCAACACACAAGGAGGAACCAAACAGAACATACAAAATAGAATCCACAAAGCACAGATTGCATTCAGTATGATGAAGAAAATTTGGGGGTCCAAAGAAATAAAATTAAAAACCAAAATTAGGCTCTTCAACACTAATGTTAAACCAGTTTTACTATACGGAGCTGAGACGTGGTCGCTAACAAAGTAAAACATAATACTGGCCAAATAAATTAACAAACATAGAACTTTGGGAGAGAACAGGTCAAACCAGCATCAGAAATGAAATCACTAAAAGAAAATGGTACTGGGTGGGTCACACAATCAGGAACCCAGATGAAGAAATAGCAAAAATTGCACTAGAATGGAATCCCCAAGGCAAGGGAAGACCCAAGGATAACATGGAGAAGAGAACTAGAAATAGAGGCAAGATGGCTGGGACGTTCCTGGAAAGAGATAAAAAAAGAAGCATCGAATAGAGTCAGATGGAAGTCAATGATTGAGGCCCTATGCTCCGCAGGATGCGAAGAGGATAGGTAAGGTAAGGTAAAACAAGCAAAGATCGAGTAACGTTGTTACTTTGTAGCAATGCTCAGGGGATCAAATGTTGAAACCCCTCCTAGTAAATCGATCTCTAAGACCACCTGTTCTAAAAGATCTAAAACAGCTGCGGTACATTGGATGGCTGCTGTATTTACAGAATGGTTCAATAATTGCTTTGTACCAGAAGTGGAAACATATATGAAGCAAAAAGCTCTCGATTTTAAAGTTTTTTTAATTGTTGACAATGTACTAAGTCATCCGCATTTAGAACATCCAAATGTGCAGGTAGTGTTTTTTTCCGCCCAATACAACAAGCATTATTCAGCCATTAGATCATGGCATAATTGCTACTTTCAAAAAATATTACGCTAAGCACACTTTCAATTTATATTGGATAAACTAGAAAATGAATCATTAACAGTAACTGATGTTTGGAAAAATATTTCTATTTTGGACTTTAAATCATGTTGCATCTGTTATCGCTGAAATAAGACCACAAACTTTAAATGCCTGCTGGAAAGCAGCTTGGCCTGGATGTGTTGCAAAGAGTGTAACCATTCAAACATCTACATTATCAGCTGAAATCATTACTTTGGCTCATGAAATTGTGGAGGATGTTTTGATACATTTATCCACAATGATGTGGATGAATTGCTTGTGGATAATGCCTTAAGTGACGATGATATTATTGGATATCGATTAACTTTAGATATAGTCGAAGATCCAGGAAACGATAGTGAAGCAAAAGAAAAAGCTGTCCCCCCTCACTACAAATATAATTCGAGAAGGTCTTGAACTGTGCAATAAATTGGAAAATCATTTTATTGTTAATGAAAGCCTTTAAATTCCAACGTGGGCTGAAGAACTGCATGTCTGGATAACACGAGCTGTATAAAAAATTAGTGAAATCATCATCCCAAAGTTTAATCACTGATTACATTGTCAGAAGAAAAAATCAGCGCAGAACGAGGGTGAAGTTAATTCTGTTTGTGAAGAATCATTGCCTTTACCATACAGATCTCAAGCGCTGACTATTTCTTCTGGTGATGAAAGTGATTTCGTACCAGTTCGCAAACGTTGCCGAATATTGTCTAATAGCGACGATAATTCTGATGAAAAGAATTTAAAAAAAATTGCCACTTTCCAATAAAATTAAAAGAATAAAGCTTTAAAAAACTTAGGCATTCTTATTTTCCTGACTTTTTATAAACTTTTTATGCTATTTTAGGTTTATTTTAATTCATTGCTTCGGTTTTATGCGATTTTAGAAAATTAGGGAACGTATCCCTAATTTATCAACGTAAGTTAGGTCTTTTTTGTGCGATTTTTTATATGCTGTTTTCTGTGGAACGTGTCTACCGCATAAAAAGAGACCCGACTGTATATTGTTTATAATTCAGGGTTGAAATTCAAAGGACAGTGATTTTCTTCCTTCCTCACCAACGAACAAACTTCCTGTTCTTCTTTTTCATTCAGTCTATTGTACTTCTATCCTTTAGATTACAACCACCAGATGTTCACGAATGCTCACGAAAATATCCACGAATTCTTCTTTCTCCTTAACCATTTGTCGGCACTATTGTATTACACGGCTTGCATCGTCTTACATGTAATGTTAAAATATTGAAAAAAAAAAAAACTTTAAAACAAGGAAATGTTAACAATTTCAAAATTATATGTCATCTAATTTTTGTTTCTTGTGATCGAGTTGAATTCAATAAACCAAATTTTAGTTTTAATTCACCTAGTTTATAATTTCTTTCACAAAATTGATTTAAATGACGCTTAGATTCCAGTTTTGTATTTGACTTAATATTCCTTTAAACGCGGTGAAAATGTGTTCATAAGATTCCTAACAAAGCTAACTAAAGGGAACAGTACGTGTTGCAATGTTCAATAACAAAGAAATAATTCCTTGAACTCGCTCTGATAACGTTTATTTTATTCGTAGTTGAAATTCGGTATTAATATTAGTTTTCCTCTCTCTCTCTCTCTCTCTCTCTCTCTCTTTCTCTCCTTCCCTTTCTAACACTATAATCCTCCCCAACATGCACGAAGGAAGAAGGCTACCTGTCAAATGACTGCGCATATTGAAACAGAACTGGGATTTAATTCTAATTTATTAACCAAATCCATTGACAGAGGCCGTCATCCTTCACCTGCTCTCTTACTTTTGCAGGAATCTGATCGCATTCAAACTTTATCCTCCACCTAAAGCTAATCTGTAGCTAATCCTCTTTCTACATAACCGAATAAAACGCCAAGAAATAGGACAGCAAAACGTCGTTTTAATAACAACTTCATAAATTAAAGATATGTCGAAAGTGTTGTCGTAACGAGACTTAGTGCCCTCTTTCCGTGTCCAGTATTCGTCTGGTGAGGACACCGCAGACCGTCAAATACACTAAACCACCGCTATTCCAGTAACAGCTCATCCAGTCGGTCTCTCAAGATGGAGTCGTTTTTCTTACTACTGTCTTCGCTGCTGTTGCTCCTACAATTGTGTGTGATCCACGCACAAAGACTAGATCCCGGAAACAGGCCAATCAAATACTACTACATTGCTGCTCAGGAGGTGGAATGGGATTACGCACCACGAGGCAACTTGCTGGATGAAACGAGCAAAGAGTAAGTGGGATGATTCTGTTTAAAAAAACTTTTTAAAAATTTAATTGCGTTCATAAATGTAACTTCTCCATAAACTGAGCGACCAATGGAGAGCCATAACGACGTATGAAACGTTCAGCCTGATGTTTGATTCAGTTTGATGTGTAAAATAATAGAATAATTGGAATGGCTCACAATCAAAACGACGATCTTTATGGTTCACGTAATGAGAAAGTGGGGAATGGAATTGTAGTTCTCTTCATTTATTGACTAGAATTTGTGGGCAGGGTTATGATAGTCATCGATTGTGATAGTTAGATTTTTCTCTGGAATTTTTTATCACATTTTGGTGAAAGTTATTAACGACAGACTCTGAGAAAAATAACCCGATTCAAACCTTTGACAATGAATGTTTCAGGAAAGAAAATAAGTTGGATATTTTGTCAAACATTTAATCGATTTATAAAGAAGTGGTGAGGCCTTTGGTTGGAAATACCCAAATTTGAATTCAGTGTAGGACACGAGAAACATTTTTCAAATTAAAGGTTAATTAAGCCAGTCTCATAAGAAATTGAATGCATGATTTTTTTTAATTTAGAAAAAAAATCATGATTGGTTGGTTTGTCGTTTTTGCTTATTTCGAAAAAACGACAGGCCATCCTACAAACACACACACACACACACACACACACACACACACACACACACACACACACACACACACACACACACACACACACACACACACACACTGCAATGGCCTCAGCTGCCTTGGTACATTTAAAACACTCAATCAGTAACCTCAAACAACCGATTTGCCTGAAGCATGTTACAGATTAGTAAGACAAAAAGCATTTATTTGAGGTCTTTTACCAGTTTTATCGCATTTCGCAGAACTAAATCTTAACAAATCATCGCAAATACGTCATTGTTCATTCTTGTAGAGAAAAATGACTCTTAGGATGAAAGTTCAATTTTGTAGTGCATTTTCCTTTTTTATATAGATAAATAAATCGATAAAACTGAAACAGATTTCTGATGCACGCTTGTGATTTAATTAAATTATATTAATAATACATTCTGTTCATTACTTTTCTTTTAAGTAAAGGAATTGCTTAAACTTTATCTGTTTAAAAGTACAGCAATCTAGAGTTATCACTGAATTGCCAAGGTAAAGAAATTCCAGCACTTTTTTTTCTTCTAATAATTAAGAGTAAGCTGGATAAAAGCAGATTACTGCTTTCATCCAGATTATTGGGGATTCATTACTCGCCATATTTCTTAGACATATGGCAAGTAGGGAATCCCCTTTTTGTGAATCTCATCAATAAAAAATTTCAGACCAATTTTTTTCACCATTTATGGTCTAATATAATAATAATAATAATAATAATAATAATAATAATAATAATAATAATAATAATAATAATAATAATAAGCAGTACTTACAGGTTCTTAAAGCTCATGATTTACCAGGATTGGTTTTAGTAAGCATAATTTTAGGTAAGGTATAGTTAGTCTTATACTTTTTATTTATTCATTTATTTATTTGTGTGTAAACTGCGTGTGCTTTTGCCTATTTTGTCTGTTTTGTGAGATGTAAAACACGTTTCCGATAGAGAAATTCTGATACTTCAGGATGAGATCGACTCGTTCACCTTCAGTTGAAAAAGATTAGTTCCTTTATCATCCTGATAAAGATTCTTTGCAATCTAGACGGAATTCGAACCCAGATCATCCAACCAAACAGCTTCGTCCAACCGAATGATCTATGAGTCATTCGATTGGGCGAAGCTTTTTGATCTAGAGAGACTAGAAACTAGACTAAATATTAAATGCTCATCCATTGTAAGATTCAAGCCGTAGGCTGTTAGGTAAAGAGCGAGAAGACAGTATCCACTTGGCCATTCAGTCAAGCAGAGCAACGATATTTTGAATATCTCCCTGGGAATGACGCATACAATATTGTCTCCCGGAGAGACTCTTTTACTGAAATCAAGTTTACAGAATAGGAAGGGAGAACGCAAAGCAGGCTGAAACGGCAGAAGGAGATGGTGGAATGGAAAGAAAGATATCTCAATGTTTCTCAAGTTCCAATGTATAATTTCGATTATTGTCATGAAACCCAATGGGGACAGTGCCATAGCAAAGAGGAATACGTTGAGCACAAGCGACCCACTGGGAGTTTGAGAGTTTTGCGTTTATTTTCTACTTTGTATATTTTCCTACAATTAATTAGGAGAAATATGGCAGGAGAAAAGGCAAAATACGAATTTTGCCTTTTCTCCTGACCTATTTCACTCTCATCATGCCACTAAGATAAATGTTGCAAACTTACTCATCTAAACAAGGTGTTACAAATATTCAACCATCAAACATTACCAGAGAGTAACGCTTTACTCGAATAGGCTTTAAAGTTAATATTAGAACTAAACTTGAAAGTAGATTTTCCTAAAACTAAATGACTTGTGAAATCAATAATTTTAAGAAATGAACATCAATAAATCTCTTATGATAGGTGTCCAAAATGTCTATCTTCTACTTGGATATATATCTCCAGGCATCGTAATATTGCTTGAGTTGTGTTCTCTATCACTACTGGTCATTTCAATGGAATTATTCGTCTAATTCATATCAAGTTATCATAAGTTGGATGCCTTGAGTCCTGTGATTTATGGTTTAGGAATGTAGTTGGCATTGTCCAGAATTCCTAATGTGGTTCGTCTTTATCCTTATCCTTAGCATATTCTAAAAACTTATGTGATCCCAGAAGCTGTAGTCTAAAGGAATAAGACGGGAGATTTGAATGAGGACTTTGTAGACCAAATTTGGGATATTGTAAAGGTTCAGATAATCGGAAACTTATTGGGAAAAATGCGGAACCGTTCCGTCGTCATAAAAATACATGCTTTACTAATAAAGAAGCAATCTCCAAGAATCGCAACAGCAAGCACTCTCATGAAAAAACTGAGGTTTGTTTTTTTCTCCAATGAAACAATCGTTGAACGATCATCCATTTAGTTACTAGCGAGTCCACAACATACTTATACCGAAGACTGATATGAAAATTACTTTCAACTGTTGTATGAGATTTTAGTCAAAGAATTATTCACTCCATATCGGGTAAGCATCGCTTCATTGGTGAATAAAGTTTAATTTGAAAGCATAAGAATTTTCGAGTATCACGCTGTAAAGTGCGGATATTTACCAACTTTTAGGACTACCTTAAACTGCTCAAAACACTTTTTTTTTTTTAACTTGGTGATTAAAACCAAGTTCTGATATAAAACTAAATGATCCGATCCAGCTTCTCGAAGACGTCGATGTACATCAATAAAAATATGTTAGTTAAGGAAAGTATGATCAGAAAATCGCCATCGTCATTCCTAAACAGCAGCTATTGTATTGCCATTAAGATAACCATAAATGGAATGGAAGCCATCGTGCAACTCATTTGTAATCTTAGTAAGTATCTTTTCAATTAATACGGTAAAACACGGTCAAATGAAAGACACGAAATGGAATACACACAGCTAGGCAGCGCTGCAGTTTCAAGAGACCTAAGCCGGAATTCACCTTATTTTGCAACCCATGATGAATCGATTCATGTTAAAGTAAACTCTTGTCAAATCACTCAAGAAAATTTTCCCTTCCTCAGAACAGATGAAAGAAGAATCTTTCTTCCAACAAGCACTTTTAATGACATAATACTACGTTTGGAAAAACTGAACCCCCACTAACCTTAGTTATCCATATATATAAATACCGGACCAATTAGTAGCGGAGGCAAAATTGAAATTATTCAGCTTGCGAATTTGTAAAAGCAATTAAGGAAATTTATAACAAATTCGCAAGCTGTAAAAGCAGTAAAATTTCTTTACTGTTCGAAGAAGGCAGGATTGAGAAATGTTGTGCCAGGGACACAAAGGTTTGGTATGTGTATCGCAGATATACACACAAATAGTTAGAAACAAGAGTGAACCTGTGACAATTCAGTATAGTGAAATAATCGCAATTAAATATATTTCGAAAACACGAATAAAGAGAAAAGATGTCCAGAATTGCAAAGAGTTATTTAGAGATTTCGAGTTGATAGGACTTCCAAAGCCAGTAAATGCTGTCCTACCTCAAGAGCTCATGTTTGGGTCTGCCTTTAAGATCATTTTATCGGATAAATTACATTTTTTGAAATGTAATTTATCCGATAAATTACATATCCGATTTATCCGATAAAAATAATAAATCCGAAGAATGTTATAAGAGCTTTTTCAACTGCAGGTAAGTTAACTGGTCTCATACTGCCAGAATTTTCTTTCAAACCTTTGGATTTTTCATCCCGCAAACAGATAAACTGACTATGAGAACCAAGGAAACATCTGGCCAGTTGTGGTTTGTTTAAGGCCTGCTACTAGCAGGCCTTGAGTTGATGATGAAGATTCATTAAAAGAGTGCATTACACCTACAAAATATCATTAAAAGTGTTCGTTACGGCGAGCAAATAAATCCGGAAGACTTCATAACAGCTTAAGGTCAATTTTAGTTCCTTTTATGTAATCTTCTTTCCTTACAAAAAATGATTGAACACTTTTATGAAATCAGTACCGCGAATAAGCTAAGGGAGACAATCCAGAAAATCTATTCCATGTGACCAAACATGGAACTTTTTGTTTGTTTGGTCGAAGAAAAGAAAAAGCGGTAGCTCACCACTTTTCGTCTCACTCACTTTTTATGAAAATCATCTGTCATTTAAATAGATTCCGCATACTCTCCAGTACCACCAATGGGATGCAATTCTGATTGCAGCTCACTGATATTCTCTTTTCAGATATGAAGAGTTGTATATGGAGAAGTCAGACGACCCACTGACAATTGGTCAGAAATATATGAAAGCAATCTTAAAGGAATACAGCGACAACACATTCCTTATTGAGAAGCAAAAGGAACCATGGCTTGGAATCCTAGGACCGCTCATACAAACAGAAGTGGGGGACGTCGTGCGAGTGTTGTTTTTCAATAACGCTTCCATTCCGGTTTCTCTACATCCGCATGGAGTCAGGTATCAAAAGGACAACGAAGGTAAGTTCGTGTATTGGTTTAAAATGATTTCATGTTGTTTTCAGTTCAATTATTATGTGACACGCATCTGTATTTCATAATATAAAAGCTTACTGTATTTTAAATCTGGAGACACTTTAAACATCTCAATACATTCAGTGACTTGGTCATTTAAGTCAAAGATTCAAACTTGTTCCTTTATTTGATCGTAACGTCCTCCACCTACTGAAAAGAAGAACCAGTATACGTTGCTCTCCTTCCAGAAGACTTGAAAGAATGGCCGAAGTTGTCGGAAACCTTTTCTTCCGTAAAACCGACGTATTGGCTTCAATACCAATGAAGTTTATTTCCATGACACGCTGACATTTATAAACTTAATTTAATTTCTTGGTGCTAATTCCAAACAAATAAATTAGCCCTCAACTAGATCAAATAAGCTATTCATGTCTGAATAGTGCAATCGGACAATCCTCTTTATTATGCACTTGAAAACGTAACAGGATTTTTTTTGGACAGCCGTGCATGGCAATACAGTAAACAAAGACCTGTTTTCAATGTGCTAATGCGGTATTAAGTTTAATATTATAATGATAATCAGTGTGCATAGAAGTGGAAATCAGACTGCTTTGAGTTATGTTTTTATTGCATGCAGAAATACAATTATAACAACACGAATGGGAGACGTCGTTTTGACCCTGAAACAAAGGGGATAGTTCTGATTAGTCTCAAATATCTCGTGTGTGTGTGTGTGTGTGTGTGTGTGTGTGTGTGTGTGTGTGTGTGTGTGTGTGTGTGTGTGTGTGTGTGTGTGTGTGTGTGTGTGTGTGTGTGTGTGTGTGTGTGTCCGCGCGCGCTCGTTAAGCACCAGTGCTGTTAGATACAAGAAAATAAAAAATAAAAGGACTTAACCTCGTATTTAATCTTAGCCATAACTGGAATATCAATTTCTCGCTGTTATTATTATTGTTTAAAATAGGCAACTACGGCTACCAGGCCATAGTATTAGCCATAGTCTCTTATTTGCATGCATTCTCAGACTGGTTTGCCTGCTATGAAGAATCAGCAGCATTTACAAGAAGAAAAACCATGCTACCACCACATGAGACCGGCTAACTCAGTTATCTCGTTGTCTCATTAACTGTATCATTACTATTACCAATATATCACCATCCTTCTGTTAATTTTTCTCAATCTCTTTTTCCCCCTAAGGTGCTCTGTACGAGGACAATACAGGTTACCTGGAGAAGGTAGACGATCGTGTTCCTCCTGGTGGCCATGTACAATATACGTGGTTTGTCAATGAGCACGATGCTCCAACTGCCACGGACCCCGATTGTCTCACATGGATGTATCATTCCCACCGCCTTGGAGAAACAGAACTTCATGCCGGATTGCTGGGACCTTTACTAGTTTGCAAACCCGGTAAGTTTCATTGAGTGAGCGCTTGCTATTCCAGATTTGCCCAATTCACTTCCAATATTGTATTATGATTTTTAAATGAAAGAAATTTATAAGAACTGAAGAAGTAGTTGGCTACCCTTACCATAGTAATGTTGCTGTTCCAGGAACTTTGTCCAGACCGAATATCGACCGACGTTTTGTACTTGTGTTTATGAACTTTGATGAAAACAAGAGCTCATACCTGGAGAAAAACGTTGCCTTTTACACTAAGAAACATTTCTCGGCAGAGGAGTTGGAAGAACTTAAACAAGACGCAGTCTTTAAGGCAAGTAATTGATTATTGCATATAATGATATAAAAAATATTTCTCTTTCTGTTTTGGATACACCATGTAAGTGTCTTGAACATTCGAAACTAGCTCTATTTCTTAACTGAATAATGAGTAGAAAAAGTAGTATGTGGTTGTTTAAAAAAAAATAATAAATAAGTAACAAGAACTCGTACAGGGTGTTCGGGATAAATTTGACAGTTTCGTAAGGAAAAAGAAAATCTTCTTTGTATCTATTAAATTTAATGAATTGACAAAAAAACATTACAGGCAGAGTTAATTACAATACTATCAACAAGATTTACTCAAAATAACCACCATTAGCATCGATCACAGCTTCAATTCTGCTTCGGAACCTCGAACAAGCTGATGCTACAGTCTCCCTGGGAAGGGCCGCAAAAACTGTTTTAATTTTATCCATTAACTGGGCTTTTGTATTACTGGAAGTGCGATTGGTGTCTTTTTCAACTGCGCCCCATACAAAATAATCCATGGGGTTAAGGTCTGGGGATTTTGGAGGCAAAACATTTGGACTGGTGAAGTCGTAGAAATTTTCAGACAACCATTTTTGACTTTTCCCAGAGGTGTGGCAAGGGGCCGAATCCTGCTGCCATACATACGGCCTACCATTGGCTACCCTTGTTATCCAGGGCTTGACTACAGTTAGCAACTCCACGAACAAAGCCCGAATTCCAATGCCAGGGTTCTTCAACACCTGTTCCTGCAGATTTGCGAGGAATTCTGCTGTACGAACGCAATCAGATCGTCTGCTAGGGATTTTTCTTCTTGCTACATCCTCGTAGTCACCATTGCAAGTCTCTAGTTCATGCCTGATTGTTTTTACTGTATTCAGGGAGCATTGGGCAGCAGTCGTAATATCCTTATTTTGATGGCGGGCACGAATCATCATGATACAAGTTATTCTCTTCCATGATTCAGGTGGGTTCCAGCTATCCATCCTTTCTGACATCTTGTATGTGAATGAAGAAGGGTCCAAACTTTTAAATGAAGAGAAGTGTGTGTTAATACATGTAACTTACGGAAAAATATAATTAATTATAAATATGTCAAATTTATCCCGAACACCCTGTATATGAAGGGCTTTATTCCGAATATGAATGTGTGTGTGTGTGTGTGTGTGTTTCCACATAGTCCCCACAGACATTTATTAATTTGTTTCTCATTAGCACTAAAGCACTTAGCACTATCAGATCAGCACATCTCCGTCAGCTGCAGTCGCTTGTCAGTTAGATATTCCTTTATTCATCCGAAGAATTGTAAATCATTGGGCGCAAGGTGAGGACCTTGCGTCGAGTCGTCCAGAACTTCCCATTATAAAGAGCCTTTAGATCCTTCGATTAAAAGACACTACGCCGACGTTAACATGTTTCCTTGATATACTTTTACCAATGGAAATGAAGTGAACTTCTGCTTTCATTCTAATATAATCACTATGTGTATCTCCACATATGATCAGACTTCTAGTTGTCCCTTCATCTGGAAACTGATGAAGTCCATTTGGCACTATCTTGTAATGATATGAGAGAATAGCAATGCAAATGATTTTTTGCCTATTTAACTTTCGTTCCTCCCCCCCCCCCGCAATAAATGATGCGTTTCCACTGGCGATGGGCTGTCAGTTTATATTGGAAAGTGTTATATATTCATACTTTTATTTTGATTTTGTTCCTAAATAAAATATTTAAATCGCTCGGTTTCATAAAGTTAAAAATGCAATTAACTTATAAAAGAGCTGAAAAAATTCTAATTAAGTACAAAAAAAAAAGTTGCTCTGATCCCATTCTCAAGTCAAGTGAACCGTTGAATAAATAAATAAAATAAATAAAAACATTTGAATAACCTATGTGTCGGCTAACACCAGTTGTTTTGGAAATAAGGGCACGCAGACTGACACCAGTTCGTGATAGAATGTTAACTTGCTGGCGAGCATTTGAAAATAATTTTATTACGTATGCGTGTTTAAAATAATTAGGCTTTCATAGTATTAACTGATCCATCAATATGAGGTATTGATTATCTTAGCCAGCTCGCATTAGGCAAAAGTCGACGCCACTTGGCCATACAGGGTTGTGACTGACATACGTAATAAGTGTTTTTATATTTAAATGGATTCCGACCAACCTATCGTTTTTGGTCAGGTTCATTGCATTGACTTACTTGAAATATTTTATCAAATGTTACATCGCTTTTCGTGGTGAAAGTTAATGTCTCGGTAAAGTAAATTGGAGGTATTTAATAAAAGGCACTTCTGAAACGCTTCTCATTTCCTCATAACATTATTAGCATTGCAAATCAACAAGGACGTTCTGCGTTATCCAGAAAATTAAACCTCACATCTCAGCACCCGTGCAGACTAGAAGTTATCTTATTATTAATTTTAAACAGCATTTTGATAAATCGACTATAATTTCGAGTTCTTTCTTAAGAGGAGAAAGTATAAGATATCGAAAGCAAATGCTTTCATTTTTTGAAAAAAAAAATTCTTCCAAGATATCAGATTTATTAGCGAAAATATAATTCAGTCAGCGTTACAATATTGCTTTCATTTATTTAAACTTTATTTAAATGAATAAATAATAAGTTCTATTATTGTTGTTGTTGTTGTTGTTGTTAAATATTTTAAAGAAAATTTATTTAAACGTTCTATAGACATTAAATAAATCTGAAGTGTATTCGCTTACAAAGAAGCTATTTTTTTTTTTTTAGCGACCCAGGTAGGGCCCTCAAATTAATTAAATTTCTCCGAAATAAACTCAATTTTTTTTATCCACGGTTCAATCAAAATACAGATCGATTGTAGAACGTACACGCGACGTATAGATAAATAATATACCAGTCAGAATTAAGAATTATCAAAATTAATTAATAATAATAATTCTTTAACCTTAAATTGGATAATAATAATTCTAAAAATTAAGATTTAAGAATTAGTTGTATCAAAATGAAGATTAAACCCATTTTAATGATGCATAGTCTGCTTGCTATGAGAAGCAATCATTTAAATAACTACCCGTAAATTATTACTTTGTATCAAGAGATGAAAGTAGGAATGAGAGAAGAGCAGGGTAATACTCGACATTGTGTGATATCGAAGAAAGGTATGAAATGATTATAAAGCATTCATAAACTGCTCAACTTGTAAGAACTCTGATAATATTTTTAATATATACGAGGCTGGTCTAAAAAGTTTGGCTTCAACCATAGATGGCAACACTATCGGCAAGATTTTTTTTTCTGAGTTGGTCATAAGCATCTATGTGAAATTGCAAGTCATTCTATCAAGTGGTTTGTTCCATACAGCTGTTTGGAGCAAAAGTGTTGTCTGCATCCCTTGAAATGGCTAAAATGAGTATCGTGCGGTTATAAAATTCTTTGTAAAAGAAGATTTACAGCCAAACGAAATTCATTCGAAGTTCATAAAGTTTATGGGCACTCTTCTCCTTCGTTTTCGACAATTAAGAAATGGACTGCCGAGTTTAAACGTGGCCGTACTAGACTTGAAGATGATCCACATGAAGGACGTCCAAAAAGTGTAACAACACCAAAAATCATTGATCAAGTGCACGATATGGTATTGGATGACCGCGAGTCAAAGCGTGAAACTTTCCTGCTGAGACTATCGGCATTTCAAAAGAACGTGTAGGATATATTTTGCATGAAGAATTGCAAATTAAAAAACCTTTGCGCAAGATGGGTGCCACGCTTGCTCACAGCAGATCAAAATGCACTTGCGTGAAAATCTCTGAACAGTGCTTGGAGCGTTTTAACAAGAATAAAACTGATTTTGTGCGTCGATTTATTACTATGGAAGAGACCTGGATTCACCATTACACACCACAATCCAAACAGCAGTCAAAACAGTGGACAGAAGCCGGTTGTTCAGCGCCAAAGAAAACAAAGTCGGTTCCATCAGCAGTAAAGGTCATGGCATCGGTGTTTTGGGATGCTAAAGGCATTTTGTTCATTAATTATCTTGAAAAGGGTAAAACAATAACTGGGGAATATCATTCCGATCTTTTAACCAGACTAGACAAAAAAATTCATGAGAAACGACCCGGTTTGCAGAAGAAAAAAATCATCTTTCATCAGGACAATGCACCTGCCCACAAAGGTGTTTTGGCAAATTAAGGGACCTGTACTATGAATTGTTGGAACATCCACCCTATTCCCCAGATTTGGCTCCCTCTGACTTCTGTCTCTTCCCACAACAAAACTCTTCCTCGCTGGTCAGCGTTTTTCTTCGAATCAAGAGGTGATTGCAATTGTAGAGGGGGTATTTTGCAGATCTTACTGAGAACCACCACAGGGACTGGATAATGGCGCTGGAGTGTCGCTGGAATAAATGTTAGTCTTAAATGAGATTATTTTGCAAAAAATAAAAAATTTTGAAATTATAAATTCGTTTTTTCATTGTTAGGCAGAGAACTTTTCAGATCACTCTCGTATATATATATATATATATATATGTGTGTGTGTGTGTGTGTGTGTGTGTGTGTGTGTGTGTGTGTGTGTGTGTGTGTGTGTGTGTGTGTGTGTGTGTGTGTGTGTGTCTAGAACTGATGTCTAACCTTTCGTATTATGCGGGAATGATATACAAAGTGTTTCTAATTAAAGTATTCTCTACATATTGCTCTGAATAGGAGCAATCTGCAGAGAGAACCTGTAGACGAAATATCCTCAGATTTAGTGGGTATCAGATCATGGAAAAGAGATTTTGACAATAAAAAATTAATCCAAAAATTACCGATAGGGGATATATGGCGCTGCGACCAAGATAAAATTAAATTAATGATAACCGGATGGTATGTTATTGTGAAATGAATCAGAGTAATGACAAACGAAGTTATTCGATGATGTTTACTTCGCCCATTCCATAAAATAATATGATACAAAAACCGTATTCATAGAGATGACATGCTGCAAGGAGCTGTCAATAAGATTTTTGTGAAGGACCGATAGCTGATACTGCCATACAGCATTTCGTCCACAGCAGAAAGCAACTCATCTGTCCAATGTTTTCACACATGATTCGCGATTTGTCTTGAACGCGGTAGCCATTTCATGGAAAATGAGCTACTGATTACTCTGTCCTCTGTGAAATGCTGACGCAGTTCAGGTTCAGGCATGGCGAAACTGTTCAACATGTCCCAATAACGCGCAGTCGTGACCATGCAGGTCGTGGGTCCAGTACGATGGATTTCATCGAACTAAAACAGTCCGATACGAACTTGGCTGTAAATCATCGAATATATATTCAGTAAAGTTCACAGTATAGATAGGATTTACAGCAAAGATTTAAGAGGATTCTCTGCAGTCGAAATGCGATTTTCTCCATAGGATGTTCCAAGGCGAATCCTCATCAAACTTCATGCGTTCCAGAAATATCAACACAAACAAACGTTTCTTGGACGCTGACATCATCGCTTTGCATTTCTTGGCTATGGCTGCCTTTATACGGGTAGCATTGCAACGCTTTACACAAAACTCTGCTCCCCATACCATTGTGTATGGCAAATCTAATTGTCTTACTCTGACTCGTGCACTGACTGAACCTACAACATACGACTGCCCAACAACTGCAATTGCAACATCTTCAGTCTTTTGCGGAATTTCAGATTTACACCCTCTTCCTGGTTCGTCAAATCGACGAACCATATGTCACACTTTATTTGGAGTCATTTGACCGTTTCGCAAAGTCTTTAGGTATCTATACTCTCGAAATACTGCTGCAGAATTTTCCCCATTCCTATAGAAATACTTCGCAAGCAAGGCACGTTCAGGCAAAGAGACTGATGACGCAAGTCGAATGTCAGTCTCGCTCTTGCGTTTATAGTGCCTTACGGCCTACGTAATATTCAAAATTCAGATGGCTATGAATAGGGGTACTTTAATTTGAAACACTTTATATAAAATGAGCAATGAAACTCATGAGGGATTATGGGTCAAACATAATTCCTCAAACATAATCAAGAATGTTATCAAAATGCGACCATATCATAAATAGTTGGATAGCTTTGCTTGTGAATGTTTGCGTACTTAAAATAGTTATCGGAATAGATTTTAAAGGGTTTTGTGTTTAAAATAATAGTGATAAAAATAGTGTGTTGTTTCAAAGAGGTTGTTTAAAAGTAAAAGCTAAAAAAAAAAAAAAAAGGTGGTCGATTGGTAGAGCCTCTGCTACTAATGGCTCACAAAAAGTTAAGCAAGTTTGAGCGAAGTTAGTAGTTGGAAGGGGTATATTGATCTGTGCTGTTGGCATACTCTCCCTCGATGAGTTTTTGGACTCTCTGGAGGTGTCGCATAATAATAATAATAATAACCATTTGTGGACAGCCATGTCTGCTATAACAATAACTAACACATGTTAGTTTGTCACGTGTCAAAGCTCAAACAGTGGAAATATTTGTTCCTGAAAATGCAAGCTTATTTACAAACATTATACATAGGAGTATATATACTGAACTTTTAAATCTTTAATAAAATAATTACAATGAATTATAATCAATGTGTCACGGAGGATAAAAATGAATTCCTCTTTTCTTATACGGTTTTTACTCAAGTCAGAAGATAGGAATTGCACTTTCAAGAAAGAATATCTGTTTATTTAATACTACACAAACAAATCTGAATCGTAAATGACCGACAAATGAATAATTTGAATCTTGATAATCAAATACGTTGTTGAATGATTCTAAAGTGTTTATGAAATTTTCGTCCTCCCCCAAGAAATTCATTAATTAAATAGCGAAGAACTATCTAAAATAGAAGCACAAATCTTCGAATAAAAATGAAAAATTAAATCCGAAATCCTCAATGAAATATTCCTTTCTTAACTATCGCTTCAGTTCTTCAATCGTGAGCCATTTAAGAACACTTGACATAAAAAGGATACACCTGGTGATTCATTCATTCATATGTGAATAAGAACAAAACTTGCTACTTAGTTACATCCGGAAGCCACGAAGTGTTACTTTATAATATAAATTACACTATCAAAATAGGCCACTTTTCTTGTTGCATTGTCAGCTAGGCTTGTAATAATTTTTAATTTTGTGTTTTCATTTGTGATAGTTATGGTTGAATTCGATAGATGGCAGCAGATACCACACCATAATTCAATGAAAGATTGGTAATGAACTGTGTTGAACTGTCTCCGTATATACTGTATATTAACCGAAATCAGCACTCTTTACATAATATGTAAAAAATAATGAATGACATCAGAGTTGTAAATATTTGTATATTTGTGTTTGAATTAAAGCTTAAGGTTGGCTGATAGTCTCTTGAAGTTGAGAAACATTGGCAGGAGACACATACAGTACCTTTTTGAAATTGTGCTCTGATAATATAACAAAATCCTTGATTTTTTTTTAAGTTTGTTTTTCCATTTTTGTAGAACAACTTGAGCAAAAAAATTTTCATTTTTTTTATATTATATATTTTAATTTTATTTATTTAAATTTTATCGCCTGAAATTCATCTACCACTTCTTCAATGATTTTTCTTTTACTTCGAGAAAATAGAATAATTGCTTTCAGCTATTATAAATTTAAGGATGGCTGCTGAAATCTTCCAGTATAAATATTTTACGACAAATTTTATCTTCTGGAATTTTTAAATTATTCGCTTACGATCCCCACGCCTTAATTGAATTTTCAGATGTGTCAAAAATACTTAAAACGAAGATGAGGTTATTGAGGCTTCTTCTTAGTCTGGAAACAAAAATATCAATTTAGATAATGTGATCAATTAAGTAATCGATTCAATATGTTCAAGTTTACATTTCTTTTCTGAGATAATGGCATTTATCTTCTTATACTGTCTCCTTTGAAAAGGTTTTAATGCTCTTTAACTCAACGAGCCAAAGACATTTGCAGAAGTCCTGTAATTTAACTGGGCAATATAACTTTTTTTTGTGTGTGTGTGTGTGTGTGTGTGTGTGTGTGTGTGTGTGTGTGTGTGTGTGTGTGTGTGTGTGTGTGTGTGTGTGTGTGTGTGTGTGTGTGTGTGTGTGTGTGTGTGTGTGTGTGTGTGTGGTTCCCACCCATGAAAGGTTATTACCGATAGTGCTAACCTACAGTACATTTTATACCGTGACAGGGTATGGAATTTTTTTTTAATTTTTACGTAGTCCGAAAACCGCACTCTAGAGACGAAATATAGAACTTTTTCAAGCCACTTCAAGTCTCCAGTAAGTGGAGAGGTGGTCTCACACAGGTCTCTGAAATTCATCTCCCACCTAAGGAAGGATTGAGGAAGTAAAAGTTGTGAATTTTCGAAAAAATCTCTCTTTTCTACAACATGAGTATTCGGGTGAAGACCAAGAGTTTCACTTTCCTGGACCACAAATATTCAGATGACGCCAGTGGTAGAGAAATCCATCTTCAGAGAGAAAACCTGCTTTTCTTTAAGCTCTTAAAAACAAGCGTTGTCGGGCTGAAAGATGAAAAAATATTTGGCAGCAATACTTTAATACTTTGAACGTGGAATGACTTTGCTTTTAACTTAAAACCAAAGTCATTCTACGGATCAACGTATGACAAATGAAGACAATAAGATTCCAAGTGGACAAAGGATCACGTTTACTTAATTTATTCATTAAACAAATGTCCGCATTTTTTTCTCTTTATTCCATTCATTCTTATTTATTTCATTCTTTCTGAAATGTTAAGTTTGTCCTATCATATCAGGTCTTTCCACCAGTAATCAGGACAGTTAAATGAATCTCTAAATAATTATTTTCCGTACGTTTAGTGGATTGCTTGAACTCTACAGTTTATGAAACTACTATTTTGAAGCCATTCGTAATCGATTGGCAAGCTTATGATTTGGGAACCACTCATTAATTTTTAAAGTTCCCTCGGGCGGGCCTAGTTTAAAGTTTGTAATTATTTCCTCTTTTTCACACCAATGTTCAATAAAAGAAAACATTTGCTCAAGTAAGGAATGCAAAAGTTCAAATTTAGAACCCATTAAATGTTTGAATTTAGAAAGAAAACGCCAGCTTCGGAGAAAACAATTAATGAGGGTCCCCGTTTTTCTTAAGAATGATAAACACGTCTAATTAGTAATATAATAAAAATAGTTAGGAACACATGAGGATATAGGGCTCATTTGGTTGGTTATCCTCAGTTCTAGATAGTAAGAGAAAAGGATGCCTAAGGATACTCATGTTCTTTCCCCTGTTTCTCACAGAACAAGCTCTAAAATTTGTTGCATTCCTCTAAAAAAGGAAGTTAATCCTCTTTGGATTTTTTTTTCTAGAATTAAGTTCCCAAAATTTAAAACGATGCAGCAAAAGAGGAACTTCCTGTAGGACACCTTTATGTATCTTTCTGGTAGAGAAATCGTCTAATAAGAGATCAGACGTTAACAAATATCTCACTGAATACTAATAAATGAACAGTATTCAGAAAATGCTTTTAATTAAAGGAAAAGTTAAAACTGGAATAGAACTCTAATTCAGTGTGTGATCTTAAAACTTGTTTATTGAGGAAGAGATGTGCTCAGTCTTTATTTATAGTCTCCTCTCTCTCTCTCTCTCTCTCTCTCTCTCTCTCTCTCTGTGGTGATCAGAAGTTTCATAACTAATTTAATAGGAATAAAATACATTTCAAATCAATAAATAAAGTGTTGAGAGGCTAGAGTAATAATTTTGGCACCAGTTTAAACGTTTTTAAGTGCTGTTTTGAACTCGAGAGTACTTCAAGTCCTATAATAAATATGAAATACAATTCAAACTAGAAAAAAATCTAGGTTTAAGGCTATTATTTTATGAACTCAGAATTGAAACAAGTAAAGCCTTAAGGGTTGAAATTCATTACAGTTTACGTAATATAAAAGGATTACTAATAACGCAAGTAAGGTTAGGCTTATTCGTATTGTATCCCATCAGTGCATATGTCCTCAGCCTGCGTTATCTTTTTTTTTTTTCATTTTTTAAAGAGGAAAAGAAGCAACTAAGGCTAGGCTTCCGTGTATCAGTGCATGTGTTCTTAAACTATTTTATCTCTTTTGTGAGAAGAAAGAAAGAAATTCTTCGGAAGGAAACGAAATCTGCACTTCTTTCTAGACAGGCAAATACAGTTGCAGTACTTGAAAATGTCAAAAAGTCCTTCCTTCCTCAATGAATGGGATGACTCACGTCATCCCATTCATATCAGGCGTTTGTTCTCTAATCGAACACTGTATTCAGTTAGTCTTCACTGAATTATTTTAATTTTTTCTTTTGATAGTGTGTTTCACTTTTTTATTGTAAAATTTGTTCAAATAACATGACATAATGTATTTAGTGTATGTGTTGTATGATGAATGCATATCTCTGATTATATATTTGAACATCTGAGTGAATCTAAAATTTTCTACGGGCACCAACCCCCCTCCCCTTCCCGTTGTTCGAAAATCTGCGTATAACTTTTGACTCTCCAAAAACTTTACTGCTAATAGCCCACTGTTGACCAGAGGCCTTACCGAGTCGATTAACACATGTGTTTGTATTATATGTGTGTGTATTATATACTATTTCTTACCATAAAGTAAGCTAGAGAAAAGAAAATCATGGGGAAGTGGAAATACATTTACAGTACTGTCCTGTATTTATCGATACCGTAAGTTTACGTCGTCTTGTATGTCTGTCAGTACCTGCATCAATATTGTCTTATATGATACAAAACAGTAGATTTTATACGTATTACTAACACTAGATATCAAAACTGAAAAGAAAATCTGAAAAAAGAACTCATATTTCTTTAAGGATATAACGATTCATGCATTGAAAACAAAGAAGCAGCAATTTGGTTGCTTCGCGGTAGTCTAGCCTGTACACTAATGAATAAATCGTTATAATGATTTTTTTTATTTTATCTTAATGAATTAATTTTACTATTAATTAACATAAAATTAGTTTAATAAAAATTAATTAATTAACATAAAATTAACTAATTTTATGCAGTTATGATTTAACACTGCATCTTTACGTTTGTTTGCATTTCCCTCGACTGCAAATGGCCATGTACGGTCTGTAAGTTTTTGTGTGCGTAAGTTTTGATAAATTTTAACTTTTTATAATCGATTTGTGTATACGTTTTAGCAGTAAATGATAAAATACAATAGTATCTACATATATTTTATGTATTTATGACATACCTAACCTTTTCTTAATTTTTCGATATTTTTAAGCTACGCGGTTGTCTGTGAGTTTTTTCAAATTGTCGCAAATTTCCAAAAAAATTTCCAATATATTCATCCAAAAAAAAAAAAAAAAAACGTGTATAAGTGTGGAACTGCGCAGTTCAAACCCGCGTTCTTCAAGGGTCAACTGTATATCGTTTCTATCGAAATTTCCATCTAACTTTCCTGTTTATACTGAAACTGTTAATAGTCACAGCCAAATTATTTACACATCCAAAACAAATTTTGAAAGGACCAAAATACAGGATTTTACTCGCTAGCGCAACACACTCATAAATGATAATAGACATTATTTGTTCTGTGGGTTTCGTGTTGAGTGAGACAGTGTTGATTGGTTGCTGCACGCATTTGGGTGCATTTGACAGAAGGTGAGGGGATTATTGATGCCTATTCTGATGAACAGAAGTATTTATAGAAGATGCTGATACTGAAAGCCTCTGTGAAAGTGAGCGGAATGTAAAAAATGGAAAAAGGGTCATCAATCAATCTGACTACTCTTTTCTGTATAGAATCCAGTATTCTTAGGGAGCTCTTAGGTTCACCACCCCAGATATCACAACAGTATTCAGTGGTCCGCGGATTGGAGTTAAAGTTACGCCTCGAGCGAAAGAGAAAACATACTTTTTTGTGGGTGCAGAGAAGCCAATATTTCTGATATGTTTGTACCAATAGAGATTTGGGTATTTTAAAGGGTAAGACAGGAAAAAGAAGGGTTATTTTTTATGGGAAATAATGCAGAAATGTTGATTCTAGCACGAAAGTTAACAAAGTTATCCAAATCCCATTTATAAATTATTTAAATTAAGGGGATATTTTATCCCACATTATTTCAAAACCGAATAAGAAAACTCTAAGATAGAAATCAAAGAGTTTCATTCCGAATATAGCAAACTATAAAAGTTCGGCGAGTGCAAACGTGAGCAAACACCTGGGTGGTACAATACCGGGCAACTCGTTGTAAAGGTGGATAACGGTACGATCGCTATTCTTAGTATTTGCCCTAATGTAAAACCCATCCCCTAGGAGATGTATGTTATTTTATATTAAGGGAGATAGGTCATTACCCAGACCGGGTTCAACCTTTATTAAGGTCTCATCAGTGGGTAGGTAGACCAAATAATACCAAGATTATAGTGATAATAGCTTTATACTTTACAGTACGAGTTGTTAAAAGGGTGCACAGCTATTATCGCTATAATCTTGGTATTATTTGGTCTATACCCACTGATGAGACCTCAATTAAGGTTGAAACCGGTCTGGGTAGTGACCTATCCCTTAATGTAAAACAACATACATCTCCTAGGGAATGAGTTTTACATCAGGACAAATACTAAGAATAGCGATCGTAGCTTTATCCACCTTTACAACGATTTTCCCGGTATTCTACCACCCAGGTGTTTGCTCACGCTTGGACTCGCAGAACTTTTATAGTTTGCTATATTTGGCATGAAACTCTTTGATTTCTATCTTAGAGTTTTCTTATTCGGCTTTGAAATAATGTGGGATAAAATATCCCCTTAATTTAAATAATTTTAACATCGCCGAAGTGAATCCTTTTGGCTCTTTATTTCATTTACCCATTTATAAATGTTTCGAAGATCCTAGTTTAAGGTCGTAGAGGCTAGAGTTCTGTATGTTGTGGTTATCTGTGCATTGCAGGGTTTGTCAAATTAAAAGGAGTGGGGTGTGTGCTGTCATCAGAAAAATTGGTGTGGCAGCCAGCTGGAACAGATCGTTTATAGAAGGAAGAGGGTGGGCAAGAGAACATAGTGACGTGGAACTGCAGCCTTGCATTAGTTATATAGATAGAAGATAAGGAACCACCCACCATCACTTGGAGTGAACGTCAGCCAGAAAGATGGCTATCCAATTGCTGAAGTCAAAAGTAGACTGAATGATGGTAGATTACTTAAAAGACCTTTGTGCCAAGCTCGGTCAAAATTAGATATATCAAGTAGTGTTTATCCGGAGATAGGTGACAGGTTAGTAGATCTCTTGTTGATCGGCACTGGCAGAATCTATATTGTCTCTCATTTATTAGAAGAGAATCTTCAAGGTAAATTAGAAGTTGGGCGATTCTATAATGGATGGTTCTATTACATCGTTTTCCCACAGAAAAAATAGCGAATCTTCTGAATTATTGATTGCATAATCTTGACCAAGTGTCTTCCTCCAATTGAAAGCGTGGAAAAATCAGTGTTGGCTTTGATTTTCATCTGGTGACTAATTTTTACCATCTGATTACCGTCCAAATAAACTCACTTCAACCCTTTCTAAAGTAATGGAGCCATTAGCACTCAACTTCGACACTACCTTGAAGTCTCTCAACTAAGAAATGCTCGGCAGTAAGGAAGTCACTACTGTTGACAACAGGAGTCTTCATGCTTATGAAGATCCGTTGTTATCGACCAATCATTGTTGGACTATATGTCATTGAAAGTTTTGCGACACTCAAAGTGTTTCTCTTAATATCGCTAAGATTATCATTGGATCAAAGATTGTTAAGTGATGCTGACTTCAGCATCTGAATTTCCAGCTTTCTTTCTGCTCATATGTTATTTGTGATGACGGATGAATTTTTGACTACAAACTTTCCAACTGGAGTTCCAAAAATTCAATCCTAGATTTGCTGAAGACAGTATTGTTTTCATTTGACAAGCCTTGCCTTGCACTGAATATATCAACAAAACTTTCGCGTTATAAGTTTTAGAACCCTAAATTTTAATATTCAAACCATTCTTTAATATGGTTCTAATAGTCTTGTTAATTTCATTGCTAGTAAACTCAATCCTGTTTTATTTCTCTCAAAAAAAAAATTCATTCTTACTTTTAACAAAATCCAGACAAGTCGATCCAAGATGAGCAGATGAGCTTTATCTTCTTACAATTACTCTAACCTCGATTCTCTTTTGCTATAAAAATACTCTTCACCGTCCGAGAAATTAGATTTTTCTGTTTCTCTGAAGGTGTTAATTTAACTCTGAATAGCTACTAACTTCATAAAATTCCAAAATCCGTCCGACCACTGAATACTTTCTCATATTTTGGGGTAGCGCCACTAAGAACTCCCTAAAAATATTTGGCTCAGTGCAGAACATTAATCAACCGAAAGAGCCATTCGGTTGATTAATGTTCTGTTTTTCCCAATTCACTCTGCTTTCTTTCACATAATCTTTCAGCCTTTAAGGAACTTCCTTACTACTTGCAGTTTCTACAGACATTTCCATTGACACTCTTCATCAGAACTGGCACTGCAATTCTGATGAATTCTCGCAAGTCTGGAAAAATACGTGCAGTAGCTATTTAAAACTGTTCCATAATTCAAATTCAACCTCGCAGAAATAATTTTTCTCCTTCTTATTGTTTCATTCGTTCTATTGCTGTCCTTTGGAACAACCTCTTCTCACATACGAGAGCCTGCGGAACTTGGTATCGGGGATACTATTCGGTTGGAAAGACCTAAGTTTAAATTCCAACCAGGACCAGAAAAATCATAATAAGAGATTCATTTATCTGAAGGAGATTAACAGGTCTCATACGGAGGTGGTGGTGGTTTTCCTTCTGGAAACTCGGTTTTTTCATCCTGGAAAGCCAGCAAACAGACCAGAAGAACACGCTCAGTCACTGGAGGTAGTATATGCAAGACAATCTTTCTTGTATCGCATTACCTAAAAATAAAATCTTAAGTTTTTCATTTTATTCATTATCTTTTTTTTTCATTAACTATTTAATATTTTTCTAGTAAATTGTTAGCAAATTTTTAGTCCTATCAGTTTGCAGTTTCATTGCAAATTATCGATTTTCCAAAATTAGCCTTGCTTAAACATAAAAGTCAAGCTTATATAAATTCAGTGGATATTAAATCCAACATTATTTCAAAGCCGAAATTTAGGCTTTGAAATGATGTTGGATTTAATATTCACTGAATTTATATAAGTTTGCATCGCCGAAATGAAGCCTGTTGGCTCTTTATTTTATAAATAAAAGTCAAACTTTTACTATTAAACAAGGATAAATGATATTTAACAAACACGTAGTGCAAATTAAATCTTTGAGTCCCTGAAAATTTAAGTTAGTGGTAGGGGGAATATTTTTTCTTACTTTAGTTAAAGTTACTCATCAAGATTTGCAATCAATATATGATTGATTATGCCCTTTTATTAGCACGACGACCCTCTTTACTAAATTGTAGTTGTTCAAGAAGAAAAAAAAAGAAATAAAACATTAGAAAACAAACATCGTTTTCGTTTAATCAAAGGAAAGAAAGAGAAACATATTATAGGATTCTACGATAATTTCTATTCATCAAATTAATCAAATTTCTATTCATCAAATTAATCAAATTTCTATTCATCAAAAAAATCAAATTAATGTAATGTTTTTCGGACTAAAAATCTTTCTACTGTTTCTTTATAGAGGCCCCTGTATGGGTGACTTTCTGGATATATTCAAATTATTATTTTCACAAATTTCACTCTCAGATATAATTCTATTTCCCAAGTTCCATTGCATAATCTGGATGTGACCAACTGTTGCAGTTATACGTATTCGGTATCATCAATTTCTTAGGACAGGAATCGTCACCTTTTCGCAGTATGAGCTGCTTTGAGTATCATCTGGGTTGAGATATAACATGGTCAAAACAGAATGTTTCTCTTTCACTTTCGTGTAACACGAAGCAACAACAGAAAACAAGTAATGGCGCCCTCTACTGTCAAACAACACTACTAATAATGATTAATGATTTTTCCAAAAATAATACCTATGATTATTGCATGTTGCAACTATGAGAGATAAAACAGTGACGTTGTTAAAAAAAATGAAAAAATAAAATATTTTGTTATTTTTTAAACAGAAAATACAACTTATTTTTCGTACCAGTCGCAAACTTTCCAGAAACACATTTTATGTTTAGATTTACCCAGGGCCGAATTAAGACCCATAGAGGCCCTAAGCACTTAAAAGATTTTGGTTCCCCATATATATGTAATTCAAAATATAAACAATAATAAACCATAAAATAAATTTTTATTTTCTAAAATGAAACAAAACTTATAGTAAGATGGAAAATAATGTTTATTTTTGTATACTTCAACTTTATTTAGATTTGAAAAGTTTTCTCCTACTTTTTTAAATTGCAAAGTCTTTGATCAGATCCTCAAAATTAATCTTACGTAACAAAACATCTGCTGCTATACTTAGTAGAGATAAGGCATTCAACCTGCCTTGCATAGTTGTTCTGATGGGATTTTTAATATACTTCAACTGAGAAAATGAACGTTCAGCTGCGCAATTTGTGACCATTAATGTTAAAAATATACGAAAGGCAATATCTACATTTGGAAAGGTACACTCAGTATTGTCTTCTACAATTATTTTATAAAGTTCAGCATGACTGAATCTTGTTTTTATATTTTTTGTTGCACCGAACTTATGGCGCACATATGAGTGAAACTGCTGAAGCTCAGCTGAGAAATTAGTGTTCAAGTCCTCTGGGTAAGCATCAATCAGCTTTTGATAACACTGAGAATACCTTTCGATTTCAGTAGATGATGAAGTCACTGAAGTAGCATTATGTGGCACATCACTTAGAAAAGAAAATTTCTCTGATATTTCTTTGTATATCTCTCCTCTTCTTCTCATCTCAGTTTCAAGTTTGTCAACAATTGTGTAAAAGTTGGTGATACGAAATTTATCTCTGGCATTCAGGTATACTTCTGGAGCATCTCCGTCATTGGGTACCTTCTTTCTGATACGTTTGCGCGTTTGAGCTGCCTTGTAATCTACATCTGGTAGCATTTCCTTTGTAGTTGCTTCATATCTTTCAAATTCATTTCGTGAAGTGCACAATTGGTCGGCTAATGATCCATACAGATCTGCACATGTTTTTAAGTTGACATCATCATTCTGTAGAACTTGGCTTACTCTATAAAAATTTTGCAAAATCTCATCCTAAAAATTCAACATAAAAATGAATTCTAGCTCTTGCATCTTATTTGCAATATTATCTGCTTCTCTTCTAGTGTCTTCCTTTGTGACTGGTCTTCGGCTATACAGTCTAACGCTTCTAAAATTTGAAGCAAAGATGTCAAAATTGCTGCTGTTGCCATAGCATGTTCCTCCCATCTGGTATCAGAGAGGGATTTTAAGATATTTTCATTTCCAATACAACCTTTAAGAATTGTCCACCGGATGGTTGAGACTGAAAAAAAATCTCCTTATAATGCCCAGCCATGTTAGCAGCGTTGTCATAAGACTGATCCCTACTTCAAAATGTAGGGATCAGTCTTATGAAAGTCTTTAGAAAAGAAAATTTCTCTGATATTTCTTTGTATATCTCTCCTCTTCTTAGTTTAGCTGACAAACTTTATGTAAGTACTGCAACACCTGATTTGCCATTTCCTCACCGGTATGGCTTTTCATTTCCAGAAAGGTTAAAAAGCGTTCAATAGGGTGTCCATCTTTTAAGTACCTAAGCACAACACTTAACTGGTCGATATGTGACAGATCTGGTGTTGAATCAACTGACAAACTAAAATAATCAGAAGATTTTACTTCATCAACAATAAGCACGTGGACCTTTTGAGCCATCAGTTGAATGAGTTCCACACAGGTGGCTTTGGACAGATAAGAAAGATTTCCTTTGCCACAATTTCCATATTTCGCAATGTGACCTGCTAAAAATGGATCAAACTGACTTATGAGCTCAAGCAGCCCTAAAAAGTTCCCATTTTGCAATGATCCAAATCTTTCTTCTGTTCCTCGAAAAGCCGAGCACGTTCATCTAACGTACGAATAACAGCTATGACACGCCTCAGGACATGTTCCCAGTAATCACACTCTTCCTGAATTTGCTTTTCCAACTGTTGTCCCAACCCTACATCTTGTCTGCGAGTTAAGTACGTTAGCACAGAGTCTCGGTGAGTAGTGCTTTTTTCATGTTGGTCAATTACAATAGTATTTCGCCAGTCACTGAACCCTTCTCTTGTAACAAAATGTGAGAAATTTTTAGGAGCAAACAGTTTACAAACAAAACAATAAACTGATCCCGTTGATGGTGAGTACAATAACCACTCTCTCTTGTATTCTTCACCATTGGCTTTTGTCCCAAAAAAAAGTTTCTGCGAACAGTATCTTACTGGTTTGCCACTACTGAAACTTTTTTTGGGACAAAAGCCAATGGTGAAGAATACAAGAGAGAGTGGTTATTGTACTCACCATCAACGGGATCAGTTTATTATTTTGTTTGTAAACTGTTTGCTCCTAAAAATTTCTCACATTTTGTTACAAGAGAAGGGTTCAGTGACTGGCGAAATACTATTGTAATTGACCAACATGAAAAAAGCACTACTCACCGAGATGCATTTGACAAGGCCATAAGACTTGTCAAATGGCCCATTGTGGTGTTGATAGTCACTGGGTCCACAAGCAGTCCAATAAACCACGTCATCAGCAGAGAAATCAAGCCACAACCCTGGATCTTTTGCTATATTACTTCATCTTTTGTAGACTGAATCATTTCACCACCATCACCACCATGGCGCACTAAACTTTCATTTTCAGCAATTATTTCAACCTCAGAATATTTTGTAAAGTAACTTGCATCAACATTTGCAGTAGAGATATCAAGAGAATTTACAGACAAAGTGAGGTCAATAGTGAAACATGTGCTAGATGAACCTGCTTGTGACACCTTGATGATTCGAACATCATCATATTCTGATTTTGAAGTGATCAAAGTGGTATTTGTGTCCAATTCTGATGACGGAGATTGGCTCCGATCAGGAATTGGTATATAATGTTGTGGAACTTGTGTGAAGAAATCAGTCAGCTTTGCAGTCTTGGAATCTAATTCCAAAGTCTCCTCTTGTTTCTTTCTTGATAGTTTTCGCTTTTGTGCACCACTTAACTGAACACGTTTCATCTTGGTTCTTGGGATCTGTTAAATACAGAAATAAAAAGATTATTTTGTTGAATATTATGTGGCAATCAACACGTATCACAGGCAAAATCATACGAACAATTTAATTTTCGGGTTACAGTTGAATCTTGCGCTTTCGTGCTTTAATTAACTCTTATTTTACCAGAGTCGCACTTCTGCGACAGCTAGACCTTTTACCGGAGGCGCGTTTCTGAGACAACCATGTGATTTGTTTTATATTTGCTTCTGGAGTCTTTTATAAGACATAATTTATTAAAACAAGGCCTAAAACAGACAGGAAAATAAAAAATAAAATGGTTACGTTAATTATAAAAAAAAATTACCTCATTTGACGCAATGGTAGTGCCAGAAAGCATCGTGAGCGATAATACGGTGTAAACGAACCGTCATTATTTATTGAAACAAAGTAGGTAACAGTAAGAAAAGATAAAAACAATGAAAAACTAATTAAAAGTTAATTTAAATTAAATTTGTCGTAAATTCTGTGGTGCCCCCCTTTCCATGATGCCCTAAGCAAGTGCTTATTTTGCTTAATGGTTAATCCAGCCTTGGATCTACCCCCCCCCCCCAAAAAAAAGGGTTGAAAGATCCTGTGAAAGTACCAGTGTTTTTCTGCGATCTCTGACATAATTAATTTTAGCGACAATTTCGAATCAAATTGAGCAATTTTCATACAGTGTTATCATTTCTCGTAGTTTAGACTGTAGCTCACTTTCAACTGAGCTCTTCATTTACGAAACACCTTAAAAACGGATACATTTCACACATACTGATATTGCTAATTTCAGTAAATCATGCTTTCTTAACCCATTTTTTTAAATATATTAATACAATTATTTTAATATAAACATTGCTTCGTTCATCCAAAAATTGTAGAAATCGTTACATTTTGGTGGGAGATGAAGTTCACCACCCGGTCTGAGACCACCACGCTCTGACTGAAGATCTAAAATGCCTTGAGACTAAGCAATCAAAATGTCCAATGGAAAAGGAATTATCTGCTCACAAAGAAATTCGCTGAATTTGTCTTTAGGTTTCTTAACAACTATTTAAGAAAACCCCTCATCTTAGTGCAATAAAAGCATGTATTTCGTTCTCTCTCTCTTTCTCTCTCTCTCTCTCTCTCTCTCTCTCTCTCATGTGTGTGTGTGTGTGTTGGATGGTTATGAACTTAATAATATCATTCGTCTTTTATAGGCGTCCAATCAGATGCATACAATTAATGGATATGCGTTCGGTAATCTTCCTGGCCTTGACATGTGTCTTGGAGATAGGATCAGCTGGCACATCGTTGGAATGGGTGACGTCATCGATATCCATACCGTGAATTTCGGAGGACATGTCATCTCATACAACGGACATAGGTTCGTCTAAATTCTTTAATGTTCTCTAAATGCTAATCTAGTGACTTTACCAAACACTAGAAATCAAGAAATTTCAAACTCTAAAAATGTAAAATGAATAACACCAAGATTCCCTCAAAAAAAAAAAAAAAAACACGAGCTGTTCTTTCATATTTAAAATGTATTTTTTCTTGTGATGTTTATAACCCCGGTTTCATTTTATTTTTTTATTTTTTTTTTGTTTTAAACAACACGTGTGTTATACTACAATCCAAAAGCTTCAATGAAAATCTAACTGAAACGAAACCCATGCTGATTTGTTATTGTGTTAGCGTTTATGAATGCTTTTTCTGGTGTTCCAACATCGTCGACACTCCTCTAAGAGGGAAGGGTTTCATTCCAAGGCGAACACGAGCGGCGTTTAAGATATAAGCAATTAAATTACATCAATGATAAATCGTTATAAGTGATAATTTAGGTCAAATGTACTAAGATTAATTACTCAGAAGCACGCCTATAACAATCTTAATGCATACAGATGGCCTGATGGGAAAGATAATCGTTTCTGTGCGTGTACATTATCTCCGGTTAAGCTGGAAGTTACATAAAAACTTTAAACAAACAAAAGAAGAAGGAAATCTCGTCATCAGTTTTGGTAAAATTAAAAGACTTTTTTTTGTATCTTAAAGATGAGTTATCATTAATGAATAGGTCATTAACTGACAAAGTTATTCATTCGAACGAACTTTGAATGCTGCTATAGCAGTAATTGGACAAAATAATAATAATAATAATAATAATAAATGAATGAACTATTGTTTTCCTTACTTTTGTCTTAAGTAATATTTGTTTTAATCTCCCAAATCTTAAATTTATGATCAGTGAAGTATAACCCTATGGAAATAGAGCTAACATCAATAGCGCAACGCTACTCGAAGAAAGAACTTTCTAAGTCACCTACTAGAGGAAATTTAACTAAGCCTTGCTGAAAGTTTTTCACTTGGTTATATTATAAATTAAAGATGCCAAGAAATGCTTGGTTTAATCCGTTATCCAAGTGTAGGCAAACAAAAGTTTGAGCTTGAAGTATCTTTCAGGACTGGGGCAACTCGTGGAAAATGTGGTATAACTTCTCATCACTCGCCTTAGTATCTTTAATTTATAATATAACCAAGTGAAAAACTTTCAACAACTATCTATCTCTAATCCAGAGTCTTTTAATAATAAGGTGTGACACCTTCTGGCAACTCGTACATGGAAATATTACTTCTGCATTACTTCAACCTTGGTAATCTCACCTCCGGATCTGACTCTCACTGATGAGACCTCAATAAAGGTCGAAACCGGTCTGGGTAGTGACCCTTCCCATAATGCATAGCATTATACATGTCTGCAAGTAGATGTGCTTTGCGTTATGGGATACTGAGGCAAGTGATGAGAACTTAGTCCACCTTTGCCACGAGTTGCCCCAGTCCTGAAAGATACTTCAGGAGCAAACTTTGCTTGCTTGCACTTGGATAATGGATTAAACCAAGTATATAATTGCTTGGTATATTTAATTTAACTAAGCCTTTTATCTACTGGTACTCTGGAATCAGTGGATCTCTGTTTTTTTTTTTTTTTTAATTTCGAAAACTGAAATTTTTTAATCCTCCGACTCAATAAAATCGATCGTAGAACCCACTATTTCAGACAATATATTACATTAGGGCAGTGAACATCACGAGATAGCGGCAGTTTTTTTTTTTTTTTTTGCATACTATCTTCACCAGATGCAATTTAAAATCATTAATAGTCATTCTCAGCTCATAGCTATCTCTATAGGCTATGTGGGCGAAGATTGACTGTCTCCCAATCACCAAAGGTTAGATAGGACTAAAACGTCCTCGCATCTCCCTTTGGGGAACAACAGGCGTTAGCGGATTTATTTTATTATTTATTTATTTATTTTACATAAATCTTAAGAAAATTATATAAAAATGAAAATTTTCACATTCACTACGTATGTGCTTCGCTTCTACCAGTATAAATTAATTAATTACTATTTTAGAACATTAAATTATAAATTTAATGTACCTTCACCCTTCATAAGCATTTATTGTTGCTTGTTTTTTTAATTTCCAACTATATTACAGTGAATCATCCGCGATAAGTTAATCGAAATATTTGTAAATGATATAATCACGTAATCACAAGAAAGATATTTATTTAACCAAATATTTCGGTCTGGAAATAGCAGACCATCGTCGGTGGTATTACAAGAACAGTTTAAAAAATATACAAGCTAGAATACTAACAATAGATCGTTGAAATTAGAACATGCCGCGTGATGTTATATCACTAAGTATGAAACGAAATATTTTGAAGTAGAAACATGATTGAATTTGCTATTAAAAAAAAAAAAAAAAAAAAAAAAAAAAAAAAAAAAAAAAAAAATTAATGAGTAATCTTGATTAGGCTTTCCCAGATTTTTGATATAGATATGCAGTCATTACGATTCAGGTTGGGATGATGGAGCAAGGCCTCCACGCTTTCCTTGAACAAACGTTCGAACCTGTAACGGGATCTATGTAAGAGGCGCGTCTTGGACCAAAGGATGCTGTGGTCAGTTTCAATCCCGTGTTGAGCCAAACCAGACTTTTCAGGTTTATTGTGAAGAATGGATGATTGATGTTCTTGGATTCTACCTCTTAAGGAAACTTTAAAACTACTTGCTGACATCTTTCCTCAAGATATTATAAAACTATTCGATTTCGTTATACATTCTGGTTATTTCATATGTCAAAACAAATTTTATAGCCAAGTAGAAGGAACAGCCATGGGAAGTCCTCTTTCTCCAGCTTTAGCCAACTTTTATTTAGAACATTTAGAAAAAGTCCTCTTCACATCTAGTTTCCCTCTACCATCTTTTTGGGTAAGATATATAGATGACATATTTGCTATTTGGCCTCACAGTAAAAACACTTTATCTTCCTTTTTAAACAGTATTAATTCCTTACATCATCGCATAAAGTTTACTATGGAATTAGAAGAAAACAACTAGTTATCTTTTTTAGACGTTCTCCTCATCCGATCATCTTCAAATATTCTTACAACTACAGTATACAGGAAACCAACATTCACAGGTCGTTATATTCTGAAAGAATCAGCCCATCATCCATGTCATAAAACAGGAATTATAAAATGTCTCATCAAAAGAGCCAAAACTAATTGTTCTACTTTTGATTATCTACAGAAAGAACTTTCTACTATCCAGCAACACATGAAACTCAATGGCTTTTCTGAAAAAAGTATTCAACGTCTTCTTACATCTTATAATCCTCCACAAAACAACAAAGATTCAATACGTCGAGTACCTATTCCTTATATCTCCGGTATTTCAGAACCTATCGCAAGAATTTTGAAGAAATATGATTTAACAGCTACGTATTCTCCTATTAACAAATTGTCTTCTCATTTTCCTTCTCCTAAAGACAAACGCTCAACTTTATCTCTTCCTGGAGTTTATCAAATTCCTTGCAACTGTGATCTCTCTTACTTTGGACAGACTGGACGTTCTCTTGAAAAAAGAATCCAAGAACATCAATCATCCATTCTTCACAATAAACCTGAAAAGTCTGGTTTGGCTCAACACGGGATTGAAACTGACCACAGCATCCTTTGGTCCAAGACGCGCCTCTTACATAGATCCCGTTACAGGTTCGAACGTTTGTTCAAGGAAAGCGTGGAGGCCTTGCTCCATCATCCCAACCTGAATCGTAATGACTGCATATCTATATCAAAAATCTGGGAAAGCCTAATCAAGATTACTCATTAATTTTTTTTTTTTTTTTTTTTTTTTTTTTTTTTTTTTAATAGCAAATTCAATCATGTTTCTACTTCAAAATATTTCGTTTCATACTTAGTGATATAACATCACGCGGCATGTTCTAATTTCAACGATCTATTGTTAGTATTCTAGCTTGTATATTTTTTAAACTGTTCTTGTAATACCACCGACGATGGTCTGCTATTTCCAGACCGAAATATTTGGTTAAATAAATATCTTTCTTGTGATTACGTGATTATATCATTCAGTCTTATGTCGCAAGTATCCTTAAAACAACGAAATATTTGTAGTCAATCTATCTTAAATAACTTTTTAACTGTATCTACGTGTAACTTATACAGAAATTCTAACAATGCCATTTTGTTATGCTAACAAAATGTTTTCCATTTTGTTTCTCTTAAGCCAACCCCACGCATGATTTTTTCTATTGGAACAAAGTCAGAATGAGTGCTCGTAAGTATGTGTGTGTGAAGGTGATAGGTTCATTTGCTTCTGCAGTAGCGGAGGAAACTGGAAAAAGGAACAACTTATTTCTTTTCTAATATGAGATTCGTTAAATTTCAACAAACTTTGGCACGATACAGATCGAAAACTCTACCTCCCCCGTACGAAATATGATAACTGACGCTCGGTTGAAAAAGAGCTCATAAAAGTTTTTCGCGTCTCTTACACAGGATCCAAACGCAGGTTTTCGAGATCGTCGAAACCGGCTGAGCTACTACGAATGGTTCCAACCACACTAACCTAACAAAGTATGTTTCTTTTAGACACTGAGAAAGATAGCAGTTTTATCAGTTGATATACGAACAGTAATTTGATAGTAGATTTGTTAGGACTTTTATTACCGTTAATATCTTTATGTAAAATATAAAATAATTTGCATTAATATATATAAAATTTAATTAATAATTTTAGTAAATTTTAATTTTACCTGTGAATCACGAAACACTTCTTGCACACCCTTAATTCAATATAAATAATTAGCTCAGGTTACAAGTAGCATTTCTGTGTAATGTAATCGCGTGTGTTACATTTCATAATGAACATATTCTTATAGATAGAAGGGCAGTACTAGCGAACAAATTAATCCGGACACTCACATTTTTAAGAGAAAATTTAATTTCGCAAAAAAATAAGTAAGAAATTAAACTCCAACTTTACGTAATAATTTATATGTGCCCCTTTATTCCTAATAAGTCCATTAATTCGCTTAAGCATGGACTCTATCAACGTGGAACATATTTTTCTTATTTCTGCATCTCGAAACCATACTTTTATAATGACTCTATTAAGTTATCCTTTGGATCACAATTTAATTTTCAAAGTCTTTTTTCACTATGGCCCACAAATTTTCTATTGGGTTAATGTTAGAAGATTTACCAGGCCACTGAAGCCTTTGGATATTATGATTTTGAGGAACGTTTTCACTTTTTTTTTTTTTTTTTTTTGAAGTGTAGCATGAACTGCAATCCTGTTGGAATTTTATGTACTGGTCACTTTTTATCAACAGGCATACCGTCAACAGGCATAAGTGATCCTGGATCCTCATCTGTAAAACAACGCCAGAACATATTTTTAGCTGGGTGTTTAGGAGCTTGTTTGAAGGTGGACAGCAGAATTCTTCTCAGCCACTGATTTGCAAATTCCTTGGACAAAGAAATGGCTCTTATCTGAGAATATGACCTTCTTCCATTTCTCAACAGTCCAATTTTTGTACATTTTTTCCCATTGGAGCCTCTTCTTCTGCATAGCTTTCGTCAACGATTGTTTCTTTTTTGGTCTGCAGGCTGTTCTACTGTTTCGAACAACCTTCGACGAACTGTCATGTCAGAACCATTAATTCTGAACATTTTACTTTTCCTAAGTAGCAAACGATAATGAGTAAGTAGATTTTTCATTTTTCGCCCACATTTTCCTTTTCTGAGGGAAAAAAATATACCTGTTTCAATAAACGTGTTTAAAATCGCATTAACAGTACCCAAACCAAACCACACTCATTGGCAATTTGTCTTTGAGTCATGGCTGTGTGCTAAGAAAGAGTACATATTTTTGAAAGCTTTCTTGTAGATGTATCCCGGTGGGTCGTACACTGCAGGGTATTTTATAGCTACACAAAATGAATAAAATACTACGAATTTCAACTTGTTTGCACTGTAAAAAACGCACAACACTATTAATAAACATCGTAGAGACAGTTAAAATACGCTTCACTCAACAAAAATATTGAACTAAAACCAATACTGAAAATAGTAAACCGAAACTCAAACCAAAATTATTGTAAACTAAAACAAAAACTTAACAAAAAATCGGCTTGTTCTGATTATTTTGTTCGATTCTGTGTCTCGAAGTGAAAATATAATGTCACAAAACAGCATTGAATATTGTACTTATAAACGTTTGACTTCGCAAAGTAGTTTTTTTTTTCTATTCATGAATTACTAAGCTCTTGAATAGAAAGATGTCACCTTAAAGATTATCATACGTTTATCCTCGAATCATTTAGTTGAATAGACACGATTATTCTCGGGCGGGATAGTGGGTCCCATCATCGCCATGAAAGTTTGTGAATGCCTTTATAGAATGATTTTAAAAAGGTCCTATGTTTTGTTTGGATTCAATTTATATTTGTTATATATATAAGAATTCAATCAGACAATTTGAGAGCTCCTAACTTTTGGTAACCGAGACAATCCAACGTTCAGTCAAGTTCTCATTGAGATATGCTGTTAGTGGATGTTGAGAAATCGGATTTTCTCTGACGTCTTCATTAAGCTGAGAACTTGAATAATTTTCCTAAAATATATCCAAGTAATTATTTCGATTTCAGTTTTGTTCAACAAAGAAAAAAAGGACAGAAAGCTTTATTATTGGACACGCGCATAGAAACATCGACCTACACAGTGTCTCGCTAATTCTGAGGTGTGTTTGTAACCTCAGTGTGATTGTTTCTGGCATCGTCAACTTCTTCCGCCCAGTTCGCAATTTCAGTAGTGGGGTTCAGTGCACGGGATTGCCATCTCTGTTTTTCTAAACGAATTCCTTAAATTAAGACAGGAAAACAAATTAATTAAATTTAGCTGCATGATTTTATTTATTTATTTATTTTTGGAGTACAATAATTAACGTGAATATATCTTAAGTGATTCGTGCGATCCTGACACTATTCATTCGAAAGTTTTTTGGAAAAATTAACAAAATTATTTTTGAATTTTAGAATTTAGATGAGCAAATTGAAGTGTTTCAGTATAGTTAAAAAATTAGATTCCAGTTTTATTAATAAGAAGATCATTCAGATATCCACAGAATCATTGAACGATTATCCAAAACTGGTGGAATTCGACTTCGGCTCTAAACACATTTTATGTACGTTGTAACTCATGCGATTCTCGTTCTAAGCAGAAAGCTCTAATAAGAAATCAGAAAAATACTACGAGTATGAATGAATCATTTGGTTTGGAATACTCAGTTTTGTTTTGTTTTGTTTTTCTCATCAAATATTTGGCATTGAGAAATTTTCATTTCTTCCTTCCTTTCTTTATTTTGTGAATTTTATTTATTGTTTAATTATTTTATTTTATTATTTTTTTGAATATCCACTCTATGTAAAGTATAATAGTGACATCCTTTGAAAGTCAAATATCGATGTAGCAAGAACAATGATCGTGGTTTCCATCCCCATCCTCAATCTTTATCTTTAAATTACGATATGATTATAATTTCATGTTATGTCTTGTAGTTTTATAAAATTTATAAATATTTTAAAATTATTGTCTATAACTACTGTACTTTATTGTAGCTTTCCACTGTAGTACTTTCTATTGTCTACGTGTCAGATAATATTCATGGAGTTTTCAGACCGCACTATTCATGAAAGCAGATTAATGTACGGCATTACATAAACAGATTGCTATTTTACACTTCGCAAGCTATATTGAGCTTTGCTGTGGAAAACTTTCCATTGGTTCTCATGTCTGCTGTGATCTGGATGATTTTATTTTTATTTTTATTTTTTCAAATAAAACTTGGGGATATAATTAGAGTCACTTATATGAAAACGTCTTACAGAATTGCTTCAGTCATTCTAAATGGTCTGAAGGTGATTAAATAGAATGTATCTCGTTTAAATTTGGGAATGTCAGAAATTTATGTTCTTCTTAACAATTTCGAAATATAAAAAACTATTTCCGGACAAGGGTCAATGAAATTTCGTTAATTAAATTTATGTACACGATTCCGATTTTTATTTTATTTTATTTATTTTTTTTTTCATTTATTTTTTATTCAAGAAACAAAAATAGGTGCAAAAGTCGAATTTGCTAGTTTTGGACGGCCATATTGTATCCGCCATTTTGAAACTTTATTGGACTTTTCCTATGGGTTTCGGTAAATATCTTTCATAACATGCCAATTTTACTTCGAGAAATTTACAAAAAGAAGTGAAATAAGATTCAAAATATTTTTAATTTCTTTTAATTTTATTAAATTATAATATTTATAATAATAATAGAATAAAAATAAAACAAGTATATGATAATAATAACAACTATTATTAAATAAATGTTATTTAAGAATAATGTTATACTGCAACTATGATAGTTGTATTAATGCAACTATGTTAACTGTTTAACATTCAATAATCAATATTAAATATGTTAGTATTTAATTTGAATTTAATATCGACATGCTTAACATAAAGATTCTTTAACACTCATTTTCAAAGAATCTTAGAAGGATGCGATTTATGTTTTTTTATTTTTTTAATGATAACACACGCAGTAACTTTAATAACTAAAGTGGTCTGCGCTGATAATGATCATTTGCAATTGTTCCATGATTCTTTGTGTGCAAATAAATATGAAAAACTGTTTTCATTAACAAGAATGTTTTAAGCCTGATTTGTTTCCGCACAGAACTGAAACCATCAGTTTGTATCCTGCGAAGTTTACCACCAGCTACATGACAGCAGCACAAGCAGGAACATGGCCCGTCCGCTGCGAGGTTGGATCCCATGCTCACTGTGAGTAACGCATCTTGAATTATCTTGATTGCTAGAAAAGAAAAAGGAGAAAATGAATAATAATTTTAAAATAAATATAAAAATATATAATAAAAGATAAACTAAACTACCATTAGTTCACTCATGTTATGATGAATGTAATATACGTTTCCAAAAACCTTTCATAAGTGGAAGCACATAAAAAAATGTTGAGAAGGAGATTCTTTGTCTACATATCCAAAGAAATAAATCACTTACTCTATAGAAATGTTCTTGAAGAAAAATATTCTCGATAATCTGTAAAGAGATATTAAACGTATTTAATCTGTGTGAATGCTTTTCTAAGAAAGCATAATGAAAAAGCGAAAACATGGATTTATCATATCATTATTTTGTAAATTAAATATTTATTTTTCTGTCTGCTGTTTAACCATTTCGGTTTTTTTTTTCCTTATTTTAACAGCGGGAATGGAAGGATTTTTTCGAGTGTGGGCGTGCAACAATAATCCTCCACAAGAACAGCAGGCATTCTCTGGTGTGGTGAGAGAACATTTCATAACTGCCGAAGAGGTGGAGTGGAACTACGCACCGTCTGGAGTGAATCGCATCACAGGAAAACCCCTCTCGCAGGATGAGTAAGTGTTTATCATTGATTTATTTTCTTGCTATATGCACTAGAACTCCATGATGCTAATGCCCGATGTCCACACACACACACACAAAGAAATTGTAGCTGATTACTAATACTGATAACAATTAACGATGATTACTAATAATTGAATGGCACTACTAGTTTGGTCCTGTCAAAAGACTTCGTTTTGTCTAAATAAACACAGCAGAAAAGATTCAGAGAAACACAGATATCAACATTACAAATAAAGTAACTGTCGTTACTGCAGATGGGATTACTCTTGTTCAAAATTGTTGTGTGCATGCTGGTTTAGTCGACTTTTGTCGAGTTTCATAGTTTACAATTAAAGTTCGCATTCTTATAGCTAGAATGGAGTATAATTTTCGTTTATTCTAGTGATAATATTGTCGGATGATGACTGTCGTTCCACTTTGTGTTTTGTAGTCTGGTTATCGTTTGACAGTCAAAAGATAATTTGACAGTCCAATCGTGAAACGGGATCTCCTATAAGTGATGTCTCTTATGTATTCTTATATATTAAGTATTTTTCTGTTTGTACCTAATACACCAAAGGCTGTAAACACTTGGGTATTTCATGAACCGTTTTCGGCTTCATCGATGGATGAAAGGATGGTAGCGTAGTGACAAATGAATGTGGTATGGATCACTTCCTGATGCAGTTGCTAAATATCCTTCTAAATAGAATTCCCACCTTCTCAGGCTACTGTTAATACCTGTACACTGGCCACCCGAACTTTTCGAATGTTTCAAGGCTACTCTGTCTGATCTGTGAAGGGGATCCGAGTTCCTGACCCCTCCTGAGACTGGAAATCTTATCTAAAGTTAAAAAGTCCTTATATTTGAGATACTTGTTCCCCTCACTTCACGAGAATTGAATCTATTTCCATTATTTACAAAAAGCACACCATATACTGTTCTTAAGACTTCTCTATAAAAATGTCTATACATCTGCTATTGTTGTTTGCTCATACTTATATTTATTTTGGACTGTTAAAAATTATTGAGCATTTTTAAAACAGGATTCTGGAGCATTAGGGAAAAAATATGATGACAACAAATGGAAATTAGAAGTAGTCAATTAGTAGTCAATTACTGTAATTGGTTAATAGTAGTGGAGACAGGGCCAAGTATCTGATAACTGTCCCGGCACTAAATTAAAAAGTCGCCCATTTGTAATAAATAAATAAATAATATAATAAAGATTAAAGAAAACACACAATAATAACACAAAACTTTTGTTGTTATTATTGCTGTTGTACTGACTTTAGAAAATTGATGACAATCACCCTGAGTAGCGAACACAGTATAAAAATTCGATTGTTGACGTAGTTATTGCTCCTCTCTGCCTGGGAAATATACGAAGGGGGGGGGGGGGGGTCCTGGAAAGTTCTGATAAACACCTAGAAACAAAAATGATATTAAAGCACCTGATATAATCACAAGAAAGAACATATCATAAAACCTTTTAACCTCCACATTTCTTTTTCTTTTAGGATATATAAGAATACATAAAATTAGTCAATTTTTGTTCTAGGTGTTTATCAGAATTTTTTAGCCCCCCCCCCCCCCTTCGTACAAATAAATTAGGACAAAAACAGAAAACTTCTGTACAAGGATGATACCAAATTCGAACATCATCGCATCAAACGTTCGTAAGTGTACTTTTGTAATTGTACAGCTTACAAAGGAAACACCATAATGTCTATAAAAAGTACAAAATATCCACAACATTTCCTTATAGACAAGACTCTCTTAACTTATCCAGGTAGAGTTTTGCTGATAGAAGCTTTGTGTTCTCAAGTACAGCTTCTGTGCCTTGACTTCTGGAACTGAGATGTTTTCATTTTCTAGGAAAAATCAGGCGTTGAAGAATCGCTGAAGTCGGCATAGCAGTTTTAATTGGCAGTTTGAAAGACCTTGGATGTGAAGAGTGTCTCGCCCATCTGACTCTTCTGTTCACATGAATAAAGAGCAGTGAACCACGTTTCAAATGTCTTTGACACTTCTGATGGAAAAGCATAATCAAGATTTAGGAATGATCTCATCACGGACACTCGGGGATTGTTTTGTATGAAAAACGAATGCATTATCCAGGATTAGAAATGACGTAAGAAGCATTATTGTTCATCACTTTTTCAAGACAATACAGAAAAGGAATGATTTTTTGCACTCATTTATGCATTCTATATTTCTGCAATTAATAATCCAATATTACTATTAAAACTTTTGTAGCAGTATAAAGTATAGTAAAATTTTACAATTTATCACACCGCGTGGTATATTTATTTCCGTGTATTGCGGGAAATAAAAGTGATTTTCTAATATTGCCAACAGATGGCAGTAGGGTAATGCATTGCTTTATTCTCGGACTAACTTAGGAAGCAAAGTGTGACAACCCTCTTTCTCATAACTTATCTTTATGTGAAAAAATACTTGGTAAAAAACCTCATAATTGCAATTTCAAAATATATTTGATCATGTAGAATAAAAGTATTTTTGCAATTTCAAATATTTAAGTTAATTTACTTTTTATTACTATAAACCTTACTATAATTCTTCTATAATCTACTCTTTCTCCCTTCAATATACCCTATTCCTCCTATGGGTTTAAATTTGGAAGAAGGCTAGTTCAGAAGCCTTAAGCTAGCAGCCCTACCACTGAACTATTCCATCATCAGGCTAGTCCCCTGACATGGAGAACATAATTCTACTTGTAAGCTGACAGAAAAAAGATAATCGGATTGAATCTATGGGAAACGACCCTGGAATGGAAAAGGGAAAACGAAAATGGAAATGACAAAATATAATACACATAGCAAACTGGAATGTTAGAGGAACAGCATATAAAGAAATAGAATTAGACTAACTATTAAATGAAAGAAACTTTAAAATAGCAGTAATCACTGAAACAAAAAAAAAAAAGAAATTAAAAGGAACTATGAGAACCGAAAATTTTAATGTGATATACAGTGGAGTCGACAGAGACCAAAGAGCACAAGCAGGAGTCATGATTTGGATTCCTAACTCCCTTTCAAAACAGTTAAAACATTATAAATTATGGAATGAAAGAATAATAGAAGCTAGAATAAAAATAGATAGAGGCTATTTAACAATAATTGGTTTATATGCCCAAGAAGAGGGAAGAGAACAGGATAATATTGATTTTTATTATCAGCTACAAAACATATATAATAAAATAAATAAAAATGATTACGTAATTTTAGCAGGAGACTTAAATGCAAGAATTGGAAACACAAAAATGAATAATAATATAGGAATACATAGAGAACATACTCTAAACAGTAATGGTAAAAAAAATTGATTGACTTTGTAGTTTATAATAACCTAAAAATAATGAATTCCTTCTATAAACATAAAGACATACATAAATATACTTGGGCAGCAAGAGGATGGAAATCAATATTAGATTACTTTATATTAAATGAAAAGACATCAAAATTTTCACTAGATGTTAGCGTTCACAGAGGATATGAAATAAGCAGTGACCACTTCCTTGTTAAAATAAAATTAAGATTACCACCTAAATGGTTACAAGTAATAAGAACAGAAAGAAAAATTGAAACATTTCTTTATAAAACTAGACTATTGAATGACACAAATGTACACTGGCTATATGAACAAAGAATTAACCAATATCTAGATAAAATAAAACAAAATAAAGAAATAGAAATAGAATGGCTTAATATAAAAACGATACTAAATGCAGCAGCAAATGAAAGCTTAGGAAAGACCAAACAATTCAATAAAAGGAAAAAAAACTGAAGATCTGCGATGATAGTCAAAGAAATAATCAAAAAGAAAAAAGAAGCCTATCACAAATGGTTAAGCAGTAAAAGATTAGAAGATGAAATAGAATATATAAAAGAATAAGAGTCATAGCTAAAAGCGAAGTCAGAAAAAGACATAGATAATCATTGAATAAATTTGTTTGTAATTTAAAACATGATTTATATAAAATAAGACCCAATGTATATAAGATTTTGAAACACTTAAATGCAGATACCAAAGAAAACATAAAATTAAACACCGAATTGAAATTAGAAGAATTTCTAAATTACTACACAGAATTGTGGACAGACAAATATTTTATAAAAGACAACCGGCAAATAATTAACGAAAATGAAAAGGAAATAACTAAAGAAGAATTAGAAATCAGCCTGAAAGAAACAAGAAACGGAAAATCACCTGGAGAAGATAAGCTAGGTTCAAAATTATATAAATACGCAGGAACAAGCTTCAAAGAAAGACTACTATTATTTTTAAATAAAATGTATTCAACTGATAACCCACCAATAGAATGGAAAAAAAGCAATTGTGATTCCTATCTTTAAAAAAAGGTAATAGAGATGACCCTAAAAACTATAAAGGTATCAGTATACTAAATTCCTGTTACAAAATATATAGCAGAATCTTAAATAGCAAACTAATGACATATTCCGAAAACTTTATTTTAGAAGTACAGAATGGATTTAGAAAAGGACGATCATGTATAGACCCGGCCTTTTGCCTAAAATTAATAATAGAGAAAAGAAGAGAATACAATTTAGAAACACGTATTGCATTTATTGACTTTGAAAAAGCATTTGACAAAGTTAAAAGAAAGATATTATTTAACATATTAAAAGAAAGACAAATACCAAATAATATCCTAAAAGCTATCACAAGTATATATGAAAATAATCAAATACAAATAAGATTAAATCACGAACTATCATATATGAGAGAGATAAACCAAGGAGTTCCGACAGGGATGTCCCCTCTCAGCACCTCTTTTTAATATCTACTTAAATGAAATAATAATAAAATGGAATAAAAATTTACATCAAGGAATTAAACTTTCTCGTACAGTAAACTTAAACACTCTCCTCTTTGCAGACGACCAAATAATAATTACAAATTCTGAAGGTAACTTACAGAAAGCTATTTTAGATCTAAATGAGATAGTCAAAGATTATGGTATGATAATATCAACGGAAAAATAAAAAACTATGGCCTTTAAAGGACAAGATCCAGCAAGAACTAAAATAGTAATAGATAACAAGATCTTAGAACAGTTGAATTCATTTAACTATCTAGGATGTATGATCACTTATGAAAATGAAAAAGATATAAACATAAAAATTGCAAAATATTTAAAAATAACAGGAGTAATTAACTCTATATTTAAACCAAACCTAGTTCAAAAACAAACCAAGCTAAAAGTATACAATACATTAGCCCTACCGGTCTTAATGTATGGAAGCGAAATCTGGACAATAAAACAAAAAGACAAACAAAGATTAACTACAGCAGAAATGAAGTTTATGAGAAAAACTGCAAAGTATACCCTATTTGATCACAAAAGTAACGAAGAAATTATGAAAGAATTAAACCAAGAACCAGTAATAGAAAAAATTAAAAAATATAAACATAAATGGATGGAATACGTTCAAAGAATGAAAACAGAAAGATTACCAGAACAAGCCTTAAAGTACAAGCCATTAGGAAAAAAGAAAACCAGGACGTCCTCTTAAACGATTCAACGATGACTTCTAAGGCCGGAGCAAGCCATGCTAGGCAAAATCCTTGATACGCATGATGATGATGATGATTTTTTTATTAAATAATTCGGCCTTTTTTATTTTAAAGATTAAAATTTGAAAAAATATTACCTTTAAAATATACTTGTATGCTTATTATTATTTATTTAACTCAAATAATTTAGTTAAGTTGCTATTTTTAATTTTCACAGGAAAGGTTAAATATTTCTTTTAATTTTTTATAAATTAAAAAAATCAAAGTAAAAATAATTTTAACAATAATATGTTTAATTCTCGTGTTGGAATGCATTTCAAATTCAATTTGCAGCATGCCAGCATTCTAAAATAATAGCAACCTGCAAACAAAAGTTGATATAGTATATTTATCGCCACTGTTATAAAACAACGATCTGAAATGTTCGATGAAAAAGACAGACGAATAAATTATGAAAAGATATCGGTTGGGTTTCAGCTACTAAAAAGAAGTGGTTATGTTGTAACTCCTATTTGCACTGGGAACGTCTGTTGTAATCCTTAGCTTTTCAATGATCGACAGCGGATTCAAATCCTACCGTGACAGGATTATCAAACATATAGAAAAAAATGTGTATCATATTATTTTCATTTACATAACAATCTACAGGATTGTATAAGAAAGATGTTCTAAAAATGGAATACTCTCTCTCTCTCTATGGTTTACCGAAATTCAATTAGTTTAACTGATTACGTAATATTGGGGATCATTAAATTTTCTGCTTCTATAAGGTTTTTGGACTCAAGCACATGAAACAGTCTGAAATGAATTTAAAACTGGATCAAAATTATGAAAATCATGGAACTTACAAGAAGGTCATCTATAAAGAATATATGGATGCCACAGTCTTTGCAGAGAGAATTTAAGTGCAAGATAAATGCAATGTATTTAAATTGATTGCCTGTCGTTCCCACTTGCTCCTACTGCAGTCTCCAAAATGTTGTGATTCATTGGAGCCAATTCCAATGGATAACTCTGTGGAATTATTACAATTAAAAATTAAGAGTTTCATTGAAGCCTTCTTCAAACTAATTAAGAATTTTATCGTTTCAGAGACAGCAGACAGTACTTTAACCAGTCAGCGCATCGTATTGGTGGAACTTACAAGAAGGTCATCTACAGAGAATATACAGATGCCACTTTTCAGAGACAAAAGACTAGGACGACGGATGAAGTGCATTTAGGAATTCTGGGACCTACAATCAGAGCCGAAATTGGAGACATTGTGAAAATAACTTTCTTTAACAAAGCTAGCAGACCGTATTCCATTCATACCCATGGCGCCTACTATCCTAAAGAAGGTGAGTTCAGATGATGCTTACTGAAACAAAAATACTTTTAATAAGTGGATGTAATGAATTATCCATTCTAAACTTAGCTTTTCTTATATACGAGACATTATTTTAAGTTTGTACATTATTTTAAGTTTGCAATAAAGCATGTAAAAAATTTAATTATTGTATTTAAAACTTCTAATATCGTTAATGGCTTCTTTTTGTCATTAATAGAAAACTTCACTAGTGTTCCTCCAGGAAAAACAGAAACTTATTTTTGGTTTATACTGGATCAATATGGACCAGGACGTCAGGATCCAGAATGTCTTGCGTGGAGATATTTTTCAGAACAAGATTTCAAAAGAGATGCGTATTCTGGACTCGCTGGTTTGTTCTTTACATGTCGACGTGGAGCTCTCGATACTAATGGGAAAAGGGTGTGTACAACACTGCTTATGCACACAGTTATTGCTCTAAGGATTGGTAGCTCTAAGAAAATTATCTGATAACAGTCAGTTGATATCATAATTATAATTTACTTAGATTTAATTAATTCAGTTTTAAGCGCTTTCTTATCATTGTATGTTCGTCTGCATGCACATAACAACGCCATCTGGTTCAAATTTCATCAAAGTCTTCCGGTTTAAAATGAAATTTAGTGTTTCGAATTTTAAAAATATCTAGAGGTTTTTGTTTGAGTTTAATTTCAGACAACTTTTACTATTTAACATATACAAAATTAAATGCTCGGGTATTGCGGCAATCCTCTAGCATGTTTAGTGTGCAGATAAAAAAGTAACTTAGTGATAATAACTGGATGAGCGTACTATCTATCTATCTCAATGGCTTTAACAGGCCTTTAAGGCCCACAACCCTCCAAGTATGCTTGGATTTCGTAACCGAAATACGAGGATAGAATGGTCACCCCTACGCCTCTAAGTATTCCTGGCTGTATCCCTGTGTGTTCAGGGGACCGATTTGCCTGCTTGCGGGATGAAAAACACCAGATAAACTGGCGGAAAAAACCCTGCTGCCCATGCCCAAGACCGGCTAACTTGGCTATGGCTGAGAAGAGCCTCAAGTTCCTCACGTCTTCGACGGGAATTGAACCTGGGACACTCCTTCCCCAATCATATGGTTGAGCGCAAATCCACTAGGCTAACTGCGCGGATTAAATGAGCGTACTGGTCTTGTAAAATACATGCAACTGACAGACTTGAAAAATACACTCCATAATCTTAACCATCCCCTCAGTAATTATAAATAAACCAATTTGTAGGGTGTCTAGAGCAGAGTTTTTTTATGTATTTATTTATTTTCGGAATGATATGCTATGATGGGGGAAAACGGGTTTTTTTTTTTTTTTTTGCAACATTGGTATTAAAAAATTATGCAGCATGTGCTGCAGTGATGATTTATTGGATTTTTTTATTTTGTTCCTTTACTTTTAACAGAGACACGTTGACAGAGAGTTTGTGCTGTTCTTCTCTGTCCTGGATGAAAACGAAAGTAATTATCTGGATGAAAACATCGAAAAATATGCTCTCTCACCTTCCACCCTCGATGATTTTGAACTTCAATTTCGATTATCAAATCGCAGGCATGGTACGTATTAACAGGAAACAGTATCACTCTTTTCTTGAAAATGAAGCTCATCTTATCAATGTCCCTACGGCGCATTTTATGTAGCGAGATTTCATGTCACCTGACATAAGTTTGTAACTTTCAAAAGTGACTAAAAGCAAAGCAAAATATCATTGTCAGTGACTGAAGCATTTAACTGTGCTAATGACATACAGCATTGCTTTTGTTTTCTAGAAGTAACTATCCCCCCCCATTAAAAAAATCAGTTTTGTTAATTATTTAGAAATCTGGACTTTAAAAAAATGGTGTATATTTCTAATTTACTTTTTCAGAAAAACGTTTTAATTTTTTTTGTTTATTTTATTTGGTTTTTATTTTATTTATTTTATTTTAGTTTTTATTTGTTGTTATTATTTATTATGTCTGTGTATTTCTTAAAAAAAACTAAAAACCATAGTTATTTTAATTTGAAAACCCAGAGAAATGTTCATTTCATTTCTACACTTCACGCCATCTTAGCTTAGCGACATTTTTTCCCCCATCGCCTATTCGACTAACTCACTCGACCATTGGTTAAAAGTTGGCTCAACTTTATAGAAGTTCAATTGTAATTTATTAGTAAACTACAATTTGCCATGTGCTGCCATCTGTTGAGCAACTCAAAATGCTTAAACGAACAATTGATTAAACAACCTAGTTACTATGTTACAAGTGACAGTTACATGTTTTTAGGACCTGTTAATGTAGGGATGGATTTCAAGAGTACTTTAATTTTTTATCAAGACTCACATGCATTACATTTCGACCTAAATTGTGTTTTATAACAGATATAAAATATAACAGAAGGTTAATATTATATATAAATTTACTAATAATTAAATACAGAAGGGAAACATTACGAAAAAAACGTCCATGAAAACTAGCATTTTTTTCCCTCGTTGTTACATTTTATGCCGGTTCTATCAAAAAGCGAGAGTTATGCTGAGAGAATTATAAATCGATTTGTGATTTTTATTTTATTATTTATTTTATTATTTATTTTATTTATTTTATTATTTACTTTATTATTATTATTTTATTTCTTTATTTTATTTACATTTTTGTTACCAAGTGATTTCAATGTTACCTCACATTTAATGATGTAAACTAAGAAAATGTTCTTAAATGATTTTTTTTTTTTTTTTTTTGAAGAAAGAGCAGGGAAAAGTAGATCTAAAATTGATATCAAACGAAAAGCCTTTTCAAAGAGAAAAATGTATAATATTTTTCAGGCTAAAAAAAAAAAAAACTGATATTAAAACTTTTTTTTTTTTTTTTTTGAAAACATCAAATATTGCTGAATACGAAAAAGTCGTTATTGATATGCGTGTTATGTTTCGAAATTTGATAGCGAGGATATCAACCTGTTTTTTTTTTTTTTTAATCATTTTTAAATCTGCAAAAATGCAAATAATTTCATTTGGAAAGATATAAAAACAGAGTTGCTTCGTTGGCACTTTTGATGCGAAGGACGTGAGGAAGATTTTTTTTTTATGAAAATAAAGCTTATTTGGTACTTTTGATAGGAAAAGTGAGTGAGCTTCTTTTAAGTCTTGAAAAAAAATGTCCCAAGAACACGAATTATTCAAGGATATTAAGAATTAATATTCTAGTATTGCTGATGCTACATCAAATATGTCTCACAGAGTCCACCTTGCTTCAACTATCAAGTACTGGAGAAGACGGGCATCCTGTGGAGTGTGCAAGTATTGACTGTAGATCCGTAGTGAAATTTGCTGGCACTTAAATTATTAATAATAATAATAAAATTACACAGCAATACTCTTGATGTTATAATAATATAATACAATATTCTAATTGATATAAGTAATAATAACATAAACAATAACAACAACAACAACAACAACAACTTACACAGCAATACTCTTGATGTTGCTAATTTCTAGAGATAATTTTACGATAAATATAGCAAAAATCGTGTAGCGATTTTTGCTATATTTATCGTAAAATTTTGCTATATTTATCGGGAAAAGAGTGAGTGAGCATGCAGCTAATATTAAGTAGTCAGAAGTCCAGATGTGTCTTTAGCGTGTTTGGCTCGTCTGCTGAATCTTGCTAGAACAAGCAACGCAGAGAGTTTCGAAATGCACTTCTTCGGTATCTTACTTGGTTATTTTATTATTATAAAATTCATAATTTTATAATTCAGATTTATAATTTCTTTGTAGCCAATGCGAAGTTTGGTCTACAGAAGAGTGTTACCTTAATCCTAGTAGTGTGCAGGGTTATAAATTGTCCGTTGAAGAGATTGTGACACTTTTTTTTTTTTAAGTAAATAAATAAATAATAAGAAATGACGCTTCGATGGTAAATTCTTCAGTCACATATTGCAACCAAATCTCACATTAAAATTATTAAAAACTTCATTAGAGAAGTGCTTGCAAATCTAGCGTCATACCACGGAATAATCAAACCTTCATTCGTTTCGGACATGTTATTATTACATATCCGAACTAATTTTAATATGCAATAACATGTTATGAAAGGTAAAAAGTATTTCAAAAATTTTAGAAATACTGAATTTTAACGAAAGCTGCTGTCGAATCATCAGTGGATAACGTTTCATTTTGTACAGGCCAACATCCGTTTTATCAAGATAATGCTGCTGCTGCACAGCAAAGTCTGCTTTGGCTTGGTTTTTGAGAATAACAATGTGAGAATAACACTTCTATTCCGACAACGCACACACACAAAGAGCATACGGAACACTATCACTTGTGTAAGAATAAATATGCCAATCATAGTTTGTTAACTGCAGGGTTTCTCATGTCTTGAATTCAAATGAACAAATGATGATTTCTCTCTCTCTCTCTCTCACGCGCACACACACACACACACACACACACACACACACACACACACACACACACACACACACACACACACACACACACACACACACACACACACACACACACACGCACAAATTTAATACACAACGCAGATAACTGAATATTACTTAAATTCTTTTTACTAATTTACGATAAACTATTACTTAAATTATTTTTAAAACAAGCGAATGCAACATCTTTCTCTTTTAATGTCTAAAAGTATGAATCTTACTAGTCTTACTAGTCTGAATGTAAACAGTTAAAAGTTACAGAATAGTGATTTGTATATATTTTGTATATAAAAACTTCTTCAAACCAATGTATTTGAATCTCGAAATTTAATTTATACACAAATTGGGAAGAGAAGACCAGCTAGACCTAAAGAGACTATTAGATTAAAAATGAGACTGGAATAGATCATAAGGTCCATACCGTATTATTATTATTATTATTATGTGACACCTCCAGGGTGTTCAAAGACTCATCGAGGGAGGGCACCTATTTTTACAACCCTCTTTCTCCACCACTCAATCCACCAATTACAACTACTAACCCAACTGCACCAACGACATCTACCGCGGCCACCACCATTAGTATTTTCTGGAGACCGGATACTCTCTTAAACACATACACAAAGGCAACAAAAATAAAAAAGTTGAAAAAAAATATAACGCCCAACGTGGGGCTCGAACCCACGACCCCGAGATTAAGAGTCTCGTGCTCTACCGACTGAGCTAGCCGGGCGCTTGTTGTTATGATTATGATGATGATAATTTGTAGATTAATGTTTTTGATTACTGATTATGTCACTCTGGCAAAAAAAGGAATTTCAACAAATTTTTACTTAAAGTCCCACAATTTGGAAAACATACTTGAGTTGTTCAGGTAAGGCAAGGAAAGTAATTTATGCAATCTGTTAACGATTAAAACTAACTAATGAGCATAAATTACTTAAGAACAAGTAATTTATATGATCTTCGTTTTGTATGGTCGTGACGGTGATAACTTATAAGTTTTTTCAATTGTTTGCAGTGATAACTTATAGTTTGCACCGCGAACAATTGAAATCGGTTTCTAATTCATATTGAAACTGCATTCATAAGGTGCTAATATTTTGCCACTAACATTTCTTTTTCAGCGATAAACGGACTGATGTACGGAAATCTGGAAGGCTTAAATATGTGTGTAGGCGAGAAAATCAGCTGGACTCTAGTTGGAGTGGGCAGATCCATAGACATCCACACAGCGTACTTCCACGGCAACACTTTCACTGTAGAAAGCATGTACAGAGACACGATAACTGTTGTTCCCAGCATTCATTACACCATCGACATGGTAGCAGAAAACCCAGGTGAGTAATTAGCCAAGAAGGTAAAAATTAAGTACGCTCCTAATTAGAATTTAATGAACATTTAAGTAGTAATCGAAACCCGACAGAAAAACACGCAACATTCTCTACCCCCACTAATGACCAAAACCTACGCTAAAATTAATGATTTCCATCAGTTTATTAATTAATATACTTCATATAAGCAAAAATAATTCTTTGCTTTCCTTCCTATAGTTATACTGTATTAACAGTGGATGCGACTTGCCAAAGGAAGAAGAGTTTGATTTTTTAATTAATGTTTTTCTTCTGTTAACTAACAATCTGCTGCTACTTAGTAACAAAAATTCATTCCAGAAAAAGCAAAAACAAAAAAAGCCCCTAATGGAAAAGAAACGCGCTCTTTTTAGCGAAGAAATGGAAAGGGTGTCCAAAGAGATATCATCACCAGCTTATTTGGAGACTGGACGCTGCACGAAAGAGATCTTATTTAGTTTATTCTGTTTATCTAACCCTTAGCTTGTCCACAATACTAATACATAGTAGGTTTCATCTTTTCCTGCATGGAGATTATAAAGATTTTCTATTCTGATTGAATATCCCCACTCACAGAAAAAATTGGCTTGAGATTATCGGTTACCATGATCTGTTGTTCCCAGCACTCATTACACCATTCAGAAAATATGAAATGCGCATAAACGAGAAGTCAGAATTGTAATAAAGCTATTCCTATAACCTTGCAACATCATTATGGACTGACGATCACTACACTCCAGAAATACCAGTGAAAATCAAAATAGTCTAGTTTGCATTTAAGAATCGTATATTGTGTGAGAATACGTTCTCGAGGTCATCAATAAGTCTAAATGTGTCTTCTTATGTTTTGCATCATGACAGTGCTAATCTTAATCAATCGATGATAAAAACTTTTTGCAACCAACTTTTGGAAGCTGAAGAGTCAATGGCGTTCATACTAGAAGTGAAAACACTCTAGTGAGGGACAATTTTTTGACTCATCTTTTTTTTTTTTTTTTTTTGAAGATTAAACTTTCGAATTCCATTTAAGTATTTTAAGCATTTCGAAAGTTAACACACGTTGATCGACGAATAGGATATCATGCTCTTCGCATTCTTTTAATTATAGCACTATCGCAGGTTCCGAAGGAAACGTTATACTTTTTTTCCCCGCTGATTGTGCGAGGGAGATAATGGAAAATGAGAGAAAACGTGATATTCTCAATTGGCAAATTGTTCATATTTCAGCTGTTGAAGAATTCTTGCCACGTAATACATTTGATCAAACGGTTCTGATCAATATTACATAACCTAATACTCGGTAAAACGCCTGAAAACAAATCCAATTATCTTTATTTTTCGATAATAATATTGATAACCAGTCATTTCTCTCCAAAAAGATTACTGCTTATTAGCGTATTTACTGTTTCGATCTTTAAATGGCAAACAGACTCCTTGATGTCAAACTTCGGCCAAAAATCATTGGTAGATTCGAGATCGCAAATGTATCCAACTCTAACAATCGTAGGTCGCAAGTATTTTTATTAAATCTTGGCTTTGTTAATAACCCTTCGGTTTTATCAATTTCAAAGCACCTTACGTTTCGTATTGAAAATATTGAATAATAATAAAATAAATAAATAAACTACACTGTAACATTTCCTTTTCCAAGGCACCTCCAATGAACAGTTATTATTATCACGCCCTACAACTTTTATTATTATTGCATGTCACATTCGGCATCCTAACTTATAATGACAAATAGATTATAATTGGACATTGAAGATTTCTAGTTGGGCAATCTAATCCTTGTTCTACTCTCTAAAGATCGCTTCCTTTGCTCTGGTTAAAAGATGGCACCGAGAGTACTCCTCGTAATCATTCTTCGCAACTCTTGAGGATGCGCATCTCTTCCGTGAGAGAGAGTTTTATTTTTCAAGAATCAGACTCTTGTTCTCTTTAATCCATTTAAATTACAAGCCTAATTCTGCACCTCGTCACAATAAGCATCTTGTCTCGTTTAATGTCGATCGAACTAATGATTAATTATTACACGAGAGGCCTGCACGGCCGCTTACCCTCTGTGGCTACAAGAGAAATCATCTGACCTAAGTAGCGTGTAACAATCGAATTCTGTGATAAATTTAACATTCTGCTTAACGATCGGATCGCAAAATAAGGTTATTGCGATTGTTATCGATATAAAAAGAAAGAGGAGGTCTTTAATATGTGAAGTGACCTGTATCTGCATTGATGTTACAAAAGCTTGATAGAAGCCTTTTACTTGATAGAAGCATGCAATGCATGTACATTTTTAGCAGCACTTTATATATATATATATATATATAAAACGACAAAATCCAAACATTAAAGAAAATGTTTTTTTTTTTTATTATTATTATTAAACTTCGGCAAGCAATTCTTTGTCGATTTAAAAATCATGAACAAAACTGGAAGAAACAGAGACAAAATAAAAGTTTAAAAAAAGCTACTTTGTAATATACGACAACACGAAGAGAAACAGAGACAAAATAAAAGTTTAAAAAAAGCTACTTTGTAATATACGACAACACGAAGAAAAACAGATTATTGCATGCGTGTCGTTTTAGTTCTCTCTCTGCATGTAAGTCTTGGTTGACCTGTCTCCGACCTCATTTTTTGCGATTATTAAACTTGATGGGGTTTTTTTCTGACAATCTGCTTGGATTTACATAAAGTGAAATATTAAGTATTCTTTTTTTTTTTTTTTTTTTCAATTTCCTCATTTGTTTTAACTAAATGTGAAATGGCCGATCTTATACGGAAGTGGAAGGAATTTTAACTTACGGAAACTCGGGTTTTTCATCTCTCGGAATAGACATATCGACCACAAAAATACACGCAGTTGACAGATGTAGGACAGAACAACCCCCAGCCTTAGTTGCTACGATTGTAATTCCAAATAACAACAGGCTCATTTGCTTAGCATAAGAAATTCGTGTTCTTTTAGTACGAAAAAATAAATAAATAGATACAAATAAATTTTCGATACAAATAAAATTTAGTGGAAGAGAGAGAAGGATACAAAAAAAAAAAAAAAATACCCATTGCAAAAAATCAAATTTTAAGTTTTCAAACATAGTACATGATCTTCCACTAATCAGATCGGTGAGTGTGTAAAATTTGTTTAATAAATCCAACTGTGCAAATTCATATAGCTGATAATCAAACAAATATTGACCTTTTTATTGTAAAAAATAATTGCATACATGCGTGACTGTTCCAGCTCTTCTCAAAGATGCTCTGTCAAGTTAATGTCAGATTCAGAGCTGCCTCTTCTTTAACCAACCGGGTCAGTCAAGCTCTCCCTTGATATGGCATTACATTTGGATACTCATTTGGGGATTTTAATTACAATTATCATATCGTATGGATTCTATTGCTAACTAGAAGAACCCCTCACACATTATCACCGCCATCACGTTTATGAGTGCGTTACTTTTAAGCTTATCACAATACAACAGGTAAAATAAATAAATAAATATTTTAATCCAACATTTCGCCTACAGTAGCTGAGATATATTTCAAGGATAATTATAGCAAAGGTGGAAAGAAAGAAAAATTTAATAGAAAATAGAATAGAATTTCAATCAAGAAACTGTCAAATATCTGAGAGAAGGTCATCATCCGTTGCAATAAAAAAAGAAATTAAAAAAAGTGGGTCGATTTGACTTTTTCCATTTTGCTTTGTTTACCTTACTTATTTTTTATCCTTGGAAATAATGCAATTATTACTGTAAGAGAGTTTTATTTATTTATTATTTTTGTACCTGTTGCGTCGGAATAAGCCATTTAAAAGTATCACACTAATATGTAGAACAAACATATTAGTATGATACATACAGAATGTACTTAGATGAAGCAAATCTAGAATCACAGTTATAAAGACTGAAAGATGTCCCCTACGATATCTTACTAAAGGACCGAAGGGGACATCTTTCAGTATTTATAGCTGTGTTTCTTGATTTGCTTCATCTATGTACATCCTGTGTATCATACTAATATGTTTGTAATTTAATTAACAGATGTTCATGACACTGCTTTATTTGTTTATTATTTCCTATTTAGTTACTTTATTTGTTGATTTATTCACTGGTTTCTTGAGTAGGCAATTGGCTTGTAGAATGCCGAACTAATTCTCATCTGAAGGGTGGTATGCGAACCTTTTATCATGTACAAGACTGTGATAATAGATTGAAGAATAAAAACACCGTCTACTATAAAACTTCAGGGACTGGATCAAACATCAACATCCGACAGTATTACATTGCCGCTGTGGAACAGGAATGGAACTATGCTCCCAAAGATATCTTCATCATAACTGGAGAGAGTCTCTTAGAAAATGAGTAAGTTCCTCTTCTTATATGTTTGATCATAACCTACGTCAATTCTTTTTTTTTTTTTTTTGTATTACCTCTTCATATGTCTGCATTTCTCACACATCTCAACTCGTAATTTGAGGGATTCAATTAATCAAATTAATCAAACATTAATATCAGAACGAAGTGCTCACCTATTTATTACTGGTATTAATAATTAGCAGAATTTATCCTTTGTGTGAAACAATGCCGCATCGTTAAATGAATAAATTGATCCTTCTTCTCTTTATCATCACAATGTAAAACACAGATTTATTCCATCTACCTCTCTGTCTTATACAAGATATCACATTATGAAAATGAACTAATTTTTCTTTTATGAAAGAATAGTTTGTAATACAAGGCATGAGGAGGAACAACTCTTCCATCATCTGTTCTTATATATTTTAGTTTATATGAAGTGAATATTTCGTTAAAACATATTCAATTTTTTGTAATTTATAATAATTATATAAAATTATAAATAATTTATTATATATGCAACATTTTCTTAATAATTAGTTAATTTATTTTTTATAATTTTTATTTTAATAAAATAAATTAAAACACCATTATTATTATTATTATTATTATTATTATTATTATTATTATTATTATTATATGACTATAATGGACGAAGAAATAGTCACCCACGAAATAAGAAAAACAGGCTGGGAACACCTGGCATCAGATTCAGCAGATACCTTATACAAAAACATTAAACTCACACTGGAGGAAATATATAAGAAAGCTACAAAGAAAGTCAGAATTCGTTCAAAAACAACACAAAATCCTTGGATAACACAAAACTTAATCCTTGAAATAAACAAAAAGAACGCATTATAGAAAGAATTAAAGCGATATCCAAATACCACAGCTTTAAAAACTGAATATAAGATAACAAGGAATCGCCTTACAACACAAATCAGAAATGCAAAAAGAAGCTACTACAGAGACAAAATAACCTCTGCACAAAACAACATGAAACAAACCTGGCATCTGATCAATGAGATACTAGATTTTGTTCCCAACTACCGCCTCCGAAACCATAAAACACATCTTCATGAAATACGCAAAACCTATCCAACAAACTTTGCAGAATCCATCCAAGAACTACACAGAAATATTCCCCCAATCACAAAACGTGACTCTCCATTTGGACCACAATCAAAACAGACATTATGGTTCCCAACCATAAAAGAAGCAGAACTTCTCTCTGCAATACATCAAATCAAACCAAACAAAGGCCCAGGAATTCATTGTATAAGACCTAAAGATATAAAGCTACATGCAACTAGTTTAAGTCCTATCCTACTAAAATTAATAAATAAAATATTTAAAACAGGACAGATACCAAGTATGCTAAAGACCGCAATAATTACACCCATATATAAACATGGAAAAAGAAATTTAATCAGCAATTACCGATCCATAGCAACATTACCAATTATCAATCAAATAATGGAGCGGATCATACTGAAGAAACTCACAGCATACACAGAGACCTTTCTTATTATCCCCAAAACACAATATGGTTTTCAGAAAAATAATGGAACAACAGCTCTCTTGGAAGACTTTACAGACGTAATTAATACTGCCTTAGACAAAAACAAAAATTGCCATGGGAGTCGTTATTGATCTAACTAAAGCATTCGATACACTCAGACATCAAACCTTGTTAGAAACACTGAGGCATATTAGAATAGACGGGCCTCTTCACAGGTGGTTTACAAACTACCTTCAAAATAGAAATCATATCACACGTATCGGGTCAAACCCAAGCAGAGAACTACCAGTAACCTGTGGAGTGTCACAGGGAGCTGTACTCTCCCCAACTCTATACAACATTTATACGCACGATATTAATCATCTGCCACTCAAAGGTAAGATATTCCAATACGCAGACGGTACAGCAATAATATCCATCCATAATAACGCAAGTATAGCCCAAACAAATATGCAACATGACATAAATCTGATCATAGACTGGTTCACGAAAAACTCCATACACCTAAACTCAGAAAAGACAAAATTAATGATATTCAGAAATCTACTGACTCGACCAGTTGATAACAAATATATAACCATCCAACATCCACTTTCCAACATAAAAAACACACAGAATAGCAAAACCACTACAATCACTCAGGTTGAAACAATACGATACCTTGGAATTTACTTCGATGCAGATATGAACTGGAATAGCCACATAAACCATCTACACAACAAACTCCCAACAATAAGTGGCAAACTCTACAGGTTAAAAGACATATTTCCCATATGCCTAAAAACACTAATGTACAAAGCACTATGCTAAAATATACTAAGATACGCTATAACAACGTATGCTTTCTGTGCACCTTACAAATTAAATAGATTAATGTCGCTACAGTACAAAATGATAAAACTGATCTTTTGGGAACAAAGAGAAAATAACGATCTTATATGCATTGCAATGTCAGAACACAAAATACTGACAGCAAAACATTTATGTCACTATGCAGCTTTGTTAAAACATTATTTCAATGCCAACTACAGGACAGTCAGAAATACATACCGTATAACAAGACCTCACACAACTAATTATATCACATATAAATACAATAATCACTACGGAAAGGCCACGCGAAACTTTTACATCCCAGACATGATAAACAAATTACCTTTTGAATACAGAAACCTTACAAACTACAATAGCCTGAAAAGAGCTCTAAGGACATACTATGAACAAGAAACACGCACCCAAAATACCATACAAACTTAATGAAACCCAATATATTCGTTCAGGCTTCCAGTTCAGCGACGCATCAATACATTCCGAGTTTGTTTATTATTTTGTGTGTGTGTGTGTGTGTGTGTGTGTGTGTGTGTGTGTGTGTGTGTGTGTGTGTGTGTGTGTGTGTGTGTGTGTGTGTGTGTGTGTGTGTGTGTGTGTGTGTGTGTGTGTGTGTGTGTGTGTGTGTGTGTGTGTGTGTGTGTGTGTGTGTGTGTGTGTGTGTGCGTGCGTGCGTGCGTGCGTGCGTGCGTGCGTGCGTGCGTGCGTTCGTACGTGTTTGTGCGTGCGTGTCTGTGTGTGTGTGTGCATGTGTGCGCGCAGCAAAAAAACCAATAAATTATAATCAACTGGTGTCATCCTCAGATAAGCTTACATTTAAGCTTCGAGGATGAAAGCAGAGAAATTAGTTCTCATCCGAGATGTATCATATGTAACCAAATACATGTAATGTACGTATCACATGTAAACCAATGTATGTAATGTATCATATGTAATCAAATGTATGTAATAACTGTAACAAAAGTATGCAATATAGAGGTGATTATATCCATTGATATTATATATATAGAGCGTAAAATTGGAAACAAACATCTGTAATAATCATCATTATGAATATTATAATAATATATGTTGTAAACAGTTATTGTTATTATTATTATTTAAAAAAACTTTATTTACGAGAAAGTATTTGTTATGCATAATTGTGTTCCTATAATGTATGTAATTTATCTGAGAAATAGTAAAAATGTTAAAAAAATTATTAGAATTATTATGGCATAATTACTACAATAACAAAATGATATATTTCGTAAACTAACTCTGACAGGATTGAGGTGTCTTCATACACTGGTGTAGAAACTCTCCAGATTTTTTTGTGATCCATAGTGCAAGTGATTCCGCTTTTACACGGATCAATCGTGCCGCCGAATGTCAAAATAGCAACTGTTTGTAGTAACAGCAGAAAGTGAAGTGTCGTAAGTCCTCGGTTCAAGAATTCAAGTTCTTGGTTGCTGTGCATAGGTAATTAGGTTAGAAATACAAACAGTAGCCAGTAAACGATGTACGAGTCGTATGTATATTATGCAGTGTATTATATATGGCATTGTCACTTTATACATATAAGATGAGGTTGTCATACATCGAATGATAAAGGATTTCATAAGATTTTTTTCAGAATAATTTTCCAGGAATGTACAATGTAAGCCTGAATTGGTTTGAAAAAAATCCCTTGAAAAAAAAAATAATAAAATAAATAAATAAATAAATACCTAAATTAAACTAAAAATTAGCAAAGATAGTACAGATCGTACTTCGACATTATTTGAATGAATATTCTTGGAAGACATCTGTTTCGGTTCATTGTCGTACATAAATTAAAATTATAAACATGTGAAATATGGAATAAAAGAAAGAAAAAGAAAAACTTTTCTCTTCAACATATATATATATATAAATTGTGTGGAATGGAGGAGCTAGTAACTTCTTATCATGAGTATATGGATAGTAAAATGTTGCCCTTAATGATATGTTTCTTGCACGTGTGAAATAAATAAATAAAAATAAATCCACGTATGCTTTATGCTTGCCATAGAAAGAGAGATCGTTTTAGTCCTAACTTCTGGAGATTGAGGCGCAGTCAATCTCCACAGGTAGCCCAAGACTATCACTAATTTTAAGCAACATCCAGTGAGTGAGAGAGAGAGAGAGAGAGTAGGGCAGACAAGTGCCACCATCTCGTAGTCATTAATCCTAACACGATATGTTATTGTCCGAAGTAGTGTGAAGTTCTACGTTCACTTTCTTCAGTGTTTATTCAGTATTTTTCAGATTTGTTGAAATCACTGTTAGAGGCAGAAGTAAGAATCAAGCAAGCGTGCTCTTTTAACCTCCTATTACTACTACTACTATATATTGTAGTAGTAGTAGCAGACGTATTGAATACTGATCATAATGCAAGTTTCGATCAGGTATAATTGAGATTATTTGTAATATTTAATAGAGAATAAAAATATCAGTCATGTGTCAGGTATCTCTCTAAAATTGTATCCTCTGATATACTTGCCTTCAGAGGATGCTTTTCCAATTATTCCATTTGATTTTCTTCGAAATTCAAATAAAAGTGACTAGAAATAAGCCCAACACAATATTATTAAACAGTTCCAAGTCAAAGACAGAACCTTTTCAGGCTGAATGTATTCCATCCCTTCCTGCAGTGAAACATTGTTTTTGTTTTTATTTGTTGTCATGATAATCACGTATTATCTGGAATTTTCGAAGAACTAAGATCCAACGAAAAATTGCATCTTCATCAGGCACCATCTTCGGCATAATTTATTTTTTATATAAATATATTGTTAATTGCATCTGTTAGGTTGAATTTAGTATAAAAGTTGCTCTGTCATTAATTTTACCAACACGTATATGTTAAGGTGTTGTCCATAACAAACTTCACAAGTTTCTTTTTTCTTTTCATCATCATCTCTCTCTCTCTCTGCCATGGTTATTCCCGTTTCTTTCTGTTTAACCTACCATGGATGGTAGAATTCAATCCCCGAGGATACATTTGCCATATGTCGGAAAACACTGATGCGGAAAACTTGGCCAAAGAATTCTTAACGAACTTAGCATGTGTGAACCCCGTCAGGCGAAGGAGGGGGAGGAGATCGCTCTGACTGTTTGAAGATCGCCGCCACAGTAAAAACATCACGCTCTTCTTACATTCCAGCCTGATTTTTTTTTCTTTTTTCTTTTTCTTTTTCTTTTTCTTTTTCTTTTTTCTTTTCTTTTTTTTTTTTTCTTCTGTTCTACATTGAGCGAGCTGTAGAGGTCTTCGGCTTTTCTGTGAGATAATATAAAGGGTACGGTTACACTTCACGTACCTAAAGGCACAGGGCGTTGTGCCGTGAAAACGATTATAAGTGTGACGAACTCATAAATACCCTGTATCAAACTGATCTACATACAAAAGAATCGTTATTGGTGCCATTCTTTTGCTGATGGACTCTCTATCTCTCTCTCTCTCTCTCTCTGCTGCTTACTTTAGTCATCACTGAAATTTCATGCTAGGGATAGGGTGCCTGACACACACAGTTATTTAAAATGTCCGATGTTTTAAACAAAATTCATCCAAGGTTTAAAATTTTACTCGGAAAATTTATGTTTCTAACGTTTCTTCCAAGCCAAAAAACCTTATGATTTTTAAGCAAGGATGCAATAAGAAGCCCGAAAGTTTTGGAAATATATTCATGAAACAGCTAGAACTATTCAAAGTTATCTCAATGTCTCTTCCTGCATTTTTAATACAGTGAGTTCATTAGTCTTTCCATGTCTGAAAACAAAGTTGCAATTCCAGTTGATGGATATCATTAGGATATCAAGTGACAGATTCTGTCGAATTTCTACTACTTTGTTAAAATGATGCCTTGTCAAGTTGATTTTTATTGTGGAAAACAAGAAAACAAACAAACAGACAGATTGTGCATGTACAGACGAATAGGGACATGGATAAGACGTATAGGGACATGGACATGAATAGGGACATGGACATGGATAAGACGAATGAGTGGGTGCATTGTCATGATGTGACCAGTCGCCGCTCTTTTCATTTCTGGATTTTATGCTTCATAGTATGTTCTTTCTCATTCATATTAAAACGTCTTTTTAAAAAAGTATGGTGGGGAAAAATCTTTATGAACAATCCCTTCTACACAGAAATGGAGGAAAGGGGGAAAATTCTTCTTTTTTAATCTCATTTGCCAAGCATTGAACAGACATGATATTTCGTTTCTTAATTTTGGGAATTTTACTATTTAACTTTACAGTAGTTTTTAAGTTAAACAGTAGCTAGCCCTCTAGCGGGCAAAATTTTGCAAAATGGCTCCTTCTACTCCTGATCTAGAGGCAATTAAAAACGAATTTTTGCCGATAGTGGTATAGTATTTAATTGGGTGGCATTTCGAAACTGTGTAATTTAATCTTTAACTAACTTTTGATATTTGGTTTTTCTTTATGTTTTATTATATGTGCATTTATATTAAAGTACAAATTTCATTTGTTAATAATGTACACCGTGTACTTATAATTCGTTACGTCGTTAATAACGAATAACTTTATAACATTATATCTTTACGATTTATTACACTAAGCGATTTAAGTTGATTACAGATTCTCTTTTCATCCGATCAAGTTCTTTTGAACAAATATCAGGGGCAATAATGTAATCAAACTGCCATCGTTTACTATTCTAGGGAAAGCCGAGTTTTTGTAGAGCGAGGTCCAACCCGAATAGGTGCCAAATATAAGAAGGCAGTGTTCAGAGAATACACGGATCCGCTTTTCCTCACACAGAAGGTACGCACCAGTGCAGAGAAGCATCTCGCCGTCATGGGACCTTTCATCAAAGCAGAAGTAGGTGATATCATCCGTGTAGTGTTCAAAAACCTGGCGTCGAGACCATATTCGTTGCACGCCCATGGAGTAGAGCTGAGACCTCCCAGCACAGGTAATGACATAGAGAATGAGGAAGCAGCAGTGAAACCTGGTAAGGTAATGGTATACGAGTGGAAGGTCACAGAAAGAGCAGGTCCAGGAAAGTCAGAATCCAATTGCACAGCTTGGGCTTACTATTCCAATCTGGATCCAATAAGGGATACGAATGCAGGCCTTATCGGGCCTCTAGTAGTATGCAGGAAAGGGATTTTAACGCCATCTGGTGAGTACTGCTTTTACTCTTTTCGTATAACAGCATACTGACTAAAATACGGTATTATTAAGAACAGTTAATAGTTTGATGACGTATGCGTAATATATTAACTTAAGGAGTTTCGACATTATCCTCAAAGCTGGATGAATATGGTGGATGAGTTTTATCTCTTTTTATTTAAGTTTTAATATCTCTTTCTGGGGCTTCTTTCAGCGGCTATTTCGTTCTCTACCCATTTGTCGCTGTCGCTATTATGACTTAACTTATAACATGACTGATGGTTTCCTAGCAACCAGCCATCCCTCTAAACACTTATCACAACTTATGTCTGACTGAACTGGTTTTACTAAAATTCAAACCTTAAGATCTTTTTCCAAAATTTTCGTTTAATTGGACCATTTGTACGAACGCAAGGAAACAAAACGTATAGAAATTATACAAAATAGCAACCCAATTCTGAACAGATAATTTAGCACTTAAGACCTATAGTAAACGTTTCCTTGGTATTTCCATTAGGCTAGACCATTTATAGGAGAAAATAAATCACTCGCAATTAACAAATTTACTCCGTACTATGCTCCACAGTACGGAGTGAGCTGCCTAGACGGAATTTAAATGAAATTTGGAATTGGTATTTATTTTTGGGGTATCTACTAAGATTTGGCAGCTCAGTTTCGATGTCTAAATCTGATGACATTAAACAAAACTATATCAAATCATATAGTAAAGTTGGCATTAAATAAAATATCTATAATTAATAAATAATCTCTGCAGCTCAGTTGGTATAAACGAAAACCATTTGGTTGGAAAGACCTGGGTTCCAATCCAATCTAAGACGCGAAGAGAATTTATCAGAACTTTTCAATTGAAGGTGAGTTTATCGATCTCATACTGTGGTCAAGGGATTTTTTAACACAGAAACTCGAATTTTTTGGTCTAGCACTCACACAGAGAGACAGACACACGCGAGACTACTCCACCATATAAATCGATAAGTTTTAATAAACCTCCCTTCAAAGTACTTTAGAAAGGTGCAGCATTTAAATTAATCGTAGAAATTACATCTCACGCAACAGTAATCACTATTTTTTAAACAAAAAAAGTTGTAATTTTAAAACCATTCTAGATTGTGCACAGATCATTCTTGTTACGATTTCAGTAATTGTGAAAAATTTAAATAAAGGGGAAAAAATTGTCTTTCTTTTGGTGTGTTCGATCACATAAAATCCTTATACGATCCTTATACGCATGCGTCTTCAGGACATTACTGGATCACCATCGCCTGCGATCGTGTTATTGTATTAAGTTGAAAGACCTAAAGTGTTGTGACACTTTTCATGTTCTGAACCGTTTTTAAGATCGAAAAGGAGGGGGAATTTAAACTCTCGGGAACATTTTTTTTTTCCCTTTCCAGAAAGAAAGAAAGAAAGAAAACCGGTCCGAAAACATTGGGAACTGATAGACATAGGAAAGAAAAGTAACCATAGAAAGATGTGGGGTGTTCCAAGTAGCGATTTCTCGGGGGGGGGGGCTATTGCAGGGATAACTTTGATAATAAGGAAACATTAAACAGCACATCCTTTCAAAAGTCACTATACTCTAAATAAATAAATATATCCAGTGGTTTTGTTTCGCTTTTATTTTTTCTAAAGCGAGCGCTGATTATTCCACTTTTCATTCTATCGTAGAATGGCTTCGAAACTACTTTCCCCACTCTGCAACTAGTCATCGTCGTTGTATTTTGCGTCCATTTACCGATTTTATTCTCCCTGTGCTGCTTTTTTATGGAGTCACATTAGAATGGTTGTTTTCAAAAATAGAGAGAAAACGATTCCATACTTGAAAGTTCACGTTCGGCACATGCCTCACGCGATCAATGAAACTTGTGGGCTAAACTATAGATAATTTTGCTAAGTGCAAATTGTGTGTACACTTCCAGAAAAAACAGACATTGTCAGCACGTGTTCTCATAAGAACTCTATGCTAGAATGCCTGTTCCGAATAAAAGTGGGAACTCAAATTTCATTTAACGAAATTTACTTTTATCATATCTGCGTCTCTCTTTTCTGGAGCATAGTACGGAAATTATCCGTACTATGAATTGTTCATTTTGGGAATTTTTTGAATAATAATAATAATAATAATAATATACGATAAAAAGCCAAGAGGCTATTTTTCCTGCGGCGTAAATGAAGTTAAGGGGATAATAAATCCCTCATTATTTTAAAGCCGGATACGAAACTCGGAGATCGAAATCTAAGAGTTTCATGCCGAAGAACTTAGGGATAGTGATGTTATTAAGGATAGTGATGGAGCTTGCTCCACCTTTTTCTCCGAGTTGCCCTAGTGTTGTACTACCCAAGTGTTGACTTACGCTTGGACTCGCCGATAGTTCTTCGGCATGAAACTCTTATATTTCGATAGATTTCGATCTCCGAGTTTCGTATCCGGCTTTAAAATAATGAGGGATTTATTATTCCCTTAACTTAATAATAATATACTGTAAGTAAATGCATAATTCTATTGTACATGTGTATCAAGAGAAGTATGGATATTGCTTCTAGATAATTTCAATAATTCATTCAAATGATAAAAAACATTTTTAAATAACATTTATTGGAAACTGGAAATAAATGGCTTTAGATATGATGCAAATGGTTGGAATTAATAGTCTGAATATACTTAAGGCTGATGTCAACTTAGGTTAAGTTTTCCCCTCTCCAATAATTTTGTGGGATATGATGACAACATTGTATCCCATATAATAGCAATAATTAATATTAAAATAATGTTTTGCATTAGGTATGCGACGTGATGCCGAACATGAGTTTGCAGTTTTGTATACAATATTTGACGAGAACCTTAGCTGGTATTTGCAGGACAACATCCTTACCTATTGTTCTAGGCCAGACTTAGTGAACAAGGAGGACAGGAAGTTCAAAACAAGCAACAGGATGCACGGTAAGTATTTCATGTAAATTGTTTACCTCACGACTTATTTCTGAATAAATATTCTAATAGATTTCTATAATTTTTTGCGAATTATTAATTAATCTGCTTTCGCTTAAATTCAACACACCCTTTATCATGGAAGTTGAATAGCAAAATTCTTAGCGCTGTAATGTCAGGGAGTTTGTGGTGTGTTTTTTCCGCGTTGCTAGCAACGCTATCATTAGCTGCTAGTTTTAAGACAGGACCGTTTTTAAGGATATATGTCGCCCTTATTTTCAAGAAAATATGTGATAGAAAAAAAAAAAAAAAAGGTGTTTTTATAGTTGCGATACAATTTTGTTGACTTTTACTAGCTAAGACTTTGAATATTCTGAGTCTTGTATATCTTTGTCTAAATTTGGTTTAAAGATATCAATAATCATGCCTATAATTTTGGTGAATTTATTAATTTTATGTTCTGAATATGTTTCTTAAATATGGATTATATTACACTCAAGATGATTAACATTACTGTCTTGTTCATTTGGTTTGTTTTTAGTCCTATTTTGCAAATTTAAAGTTTTGTCTTATCACAAGGGGATTAATATTATCCATATTAATGCCATTATTTCCTGTTTTTTTTTTTACTTTTTTTTTATTTTCTTTAGAATTTTATTTAAGTCATTGATTGTGATTTCTAACTTGTTCCAATTAATTATTATGTTAATGGCATTTAATCAATATCATTCCGTAAAATTTCTTAATAATTATTCCATTCTTTTTACTTGCAGAATTCTAGGATTTTATATGCCGATGTGTTCTAACTCACTGTTTTAAATTTTAAATGCACTTTCTGTTGGAAGTTTTATTCGTCTTCATCTTGAACTATTTTGGAGGTATCGATGTTTTCAACTGCATAATGATCTGTATCTAAACATAAACTTCTGTTAACTCTGATTTCTGTTATTAGGTTTGTTATTTTTAGATTTCCTATTGAAATTATGATACACTTGAGAATATCAGATAAGCTAGTAAGGCATGTAAGATTAACTATGGAAAATTCGGAAGCACAAGTCAAAATGCAAAATGATTTAATAGATCTCTTTCCAAGTAATTCAAGGTTTAAAACAAGCAGATGGTCTGGCTCCAATACTTTTTAACCAATTTTGAAATGCATTATTCGATCGTTGCCAATAGATACTATAGACACTATAATAAACAATTCAGTGCAGACTGTAGCATGTGCAGATGATATTAACATCATGTTCAAGAACCAAAAAAAAAAAAAAGCAGAAACTAAAAAAAATCAGCAAAAGAGATAGGACTAAAAATTAACCAACAGACAACCAAAAGAATGATTAATAGTTCAAAAGATATTCATTGGAAGACTAAAGTAAAAATATACAAATCGATAATATTGGATATTTGCGACAAGAGTGGAGAATTGGATTTTAGCTTTTGAAACGAAAATCCTTAAAAAATATTTGAACCAATGATTGATAATCGCTTTGGAGGATCAGAAATAACCATGAGTTATATCAACTTCATGAAAAACTCACAATATCCAGCGTAATCAACTTCAAAAAAATTGCAGTGGCCAAGATATGTTTTTCGTATGTTTCCATGACTGTAGTCTTATGAAGATAATCAAGAGTAATATTAATAGTTAAAGACCAAAAGGAAAACCTAGAACAAGATGGATAAACATCATTAGTTAAAATTGCAACAGCTTACCACAGTGTCCAAACTGGAGAAGTAAAGTTTTGGACGGACAGGGTTGGAGACAACAAATCCAGGAAACTAAGGCTCGATTTGGGCTGTAGGGCCATAAGAAGAAAAAGCATTGATTTGAAATATCTTGCTTCCGAGGTGTATGTGTGTATATCTTTAAGTCTATAAAAGGAATTTGCTATTTGTGATTGGTGAATACAGCAAAGTCAATGAGTGTTGGTACATTCTTATTTTGATGTGGTTCTTCATTATTTCTCATAGTCTTTAATTGGTTTTGTGACCTAGTCTTGCATTTAGATCACCTAAATCAATAAGCACAAATGAAAAAATGACTTTGTAGATTATAGATTGACTATGTAAATTATTTATTGAAGTTGTTTGTGAAATTTCTCCGATTCTTCTTCATTTTCTTCTAGACTCTAGAGTATAAACACTGAATGGTTCCTCCTTGTATTTTTAATTTTGCTTTTGCTATTCTTTCATTCCAGTATGTGTGTGTGGCAAACTATTTTATTTCTCTAGTCTTTTTATATCATTAGTATAGTTCCTGCTTTTCTTGTTTCAGATCTCTTTACTTCACTGTTTATTCCAATATAATTATTTATTTCTTTAATCCCTTTTGGTTTTCTTTTTATTTTATCTAATTTTTCTTTATGTGATATTCCAAGTTAAAATTCTCATGCTCAGGATGTATCATTTCTTCTTTTGAGTACCGTATCCTTTTTCGGTCCAGGGTTCATTTCTAATTCGCCCTTCCGGATTCTACTTACCCTGAGACAAGTAATAGATGAGTACTCTGATTTGGCTACCAGCCATAAGTGAGTAAGCCTGATGACTACGGTGCTATCCGTTGCACTCAGACTGAGCATGTAGAATAAGCATTTCTTCTCAACGTTCGACCAGTTATTCCGCTAAGACTTGGTCGTCATATCCCCGTTGGTTAAAACAGGCAATACTATATGCAGGTTGGATTAATATTTGGTTAGGCGAGGCTTTATCTTACACTTCACTAATACTTACAGTCAAAAAATATTGATATAATACTTTTAAAAAAAAATTAAATGATACATTTCGGAGACGACATATGTTTTCCTTTTTGGATCTATAAAAACAAATCATTTGTTTTTATTTAAGTGTTATGTCGATATGTTCCACGGTTTGCTGAATTATCTACTTCTCATATATTTCATAAATACAGTTCTCATTACTCAGCATAGTTTTTTTTTTTTTTAAAAGTATTGCTTAATCTGTAGCGGGCAGTGGATTGTGTCTTATAATAGCATCCGCATGCTCAAAATTATCACAGATTTGAGCCGGCAGTATACTCTATTCGCTTCCTTCGATCGACGGATTTAAGACTGACGGTGCAAAGCTGAATATTTGCACTAAAAAGACCAGCACTTATTGCTTAGCAATCAACAAACTGCTACTTTCAGGTAGTTTGGTGTTGCAACACTTTCATTTCGTTAGCATAGATCATCAATCTAAAAAGAAAAATTTACTTCAAGTAGACATTTAACAAATGATATTCGCCAAAAGCAAAATATATCCTGTCCTCTACCTAAAAAGCTGGTTGAAATATTTATTAAATAGGAAATAATCAATAAAATGTTACCACCCATGTACAGTGGCGCCTGAAAACCTCTTCTCTACCTCACTGGGCCACTGCATATAAATAAAATTATAGGTAATCAATGGGATATTTTAATAACCTTTCTGTTTAATTATAGCTGTTGCAGCACCAATTTATTGCTTGTAAGAGAACTCTCCGATTTTAATAAGTATTTCATGGCTCTCATGAAGGTCAGTCACTTCACCCTCCGAATAGTCACTATTAAAGTGAACATCTGACTGATTTACCACTTCTCAAACTGCTAATGAGAGTTCACGTTTTCCAACACAGCTGGTGTTAAACTGTTTCCCACAGAGCCCACATCCCTTACTTAAGTTTCTTAAGGTCACCTGACATCTCCTTCGAAATTTATGACTTTAGTTTCCTATCCCTCACTAGAATTTTGCACGCACACACACACACACACACACACAACTACTACAGAACTTCCCACCATCTTATGAGGTTTTCCTACTGATCTTCCCTTCCCCAACTCCAATTTCATTCATTGGTGACTTCTGATTGGTTTCTTTTGCTTCAGCTAATCTCCCTCTCTACTTCCACGCCGTTTTACCGATGCAGAGTGGGGTGATGATAATAAATGTACAGCTATAAGGCGAGAAGCAAAAGATTAACAGTAAACGACTTAAACAATGAATCCAGAGAGAGAGAGAGAGAGAGAGAGAGAAATAAGTAAATAAGCAATATTGAAATACACGCTGCGAAGAATTGAACTAAGCAAGGAATTATATCATTATAACTACTGCAATATTTTCTAATGTATGTTTGTTTTTAAAATATGCATTGTATTCCAGGAAGTGGAAACTTTTTTTTTTTTTTTGATCACCTAGTTATTGATTGTTATAATCAAGTTAATGATCGGAGATTAGCTTCTAAATTTCCTTGGAGTTTAATTCTGAATTGATTCCAATTTTATTTGTTTAGTTAATTCTTGCAACAATGCACCAATTATCATACTATCGTCTTGCGATACAACATGAATTAACACTTATCGTTCACACTTGAACTGTTATTATTCTACTGAAAATCAAGTCTTGGTTAGTCAAGTCAACACACAGGAACATATATTTGTGTTTCTCTGTCCTGACTACAAGAGGTGATGTAGAAAACATTATGTACATATAAACATATTAAAAATAAGTTTATTGTTGTTGTTATTGGTTTTATTTATCTAATTAATATTTTTTATGAACCGATTCTACCGAACTTGTCCCAGTTCACCAGGCAATTATGGTGATATTTTAAACCATTATCAAGATGTATCGACAAAGCCTTTTCGCACATTGGTACCAAAGAGAAGAAAAAAAAAAGTTTAATAATTGTTAAAATTAAAAAAAAAAAACATTAAGGAAAAAAATTAAAAAAAAGATACGCTTTCTCGGATGAAAACTAACTCCCAATGCTGTCTCATTTTAGCTGTCAACGGTAGGATCTATGGAACGCTGGAGGGGCTCGTGAGTCGAAACGCTACCAGGTCTGTCTGGTACGTCATAGGCATGGGATCAGAAGACGACTTGCACACGGCGCATTTCCACGGCCAGACTTTCATTCAACGAGGAGATACAGCCAGGAGGGGTGACGTCATCGATCTATTTCCTGGAGTGTTCCAAACAGTGGAGATGGTGAATGATAACCCCGGCACGTGGTTCCTCCACTGTCACGTTGATGATCACATGAGATACGGCATGTCTGCAGTGTTCACCGTTACACCGTGATGGATTAAACGCATTAAACGGCTCATTGAAGGGACTAGGGGAACAGGTAAATTATATCTTGGAAAGCCGAGTCATTGTAGTCACCATCACGCAGAAGGCTCTCTTCCACATACTGTAATCGCGCTCCCTCCGTCTCTCTTTCTTTCGATATTTTTCTTTTATTTTCACTCATTTTCTTCTTCGTTCTTCATTTCTAATTTTCGTGTTTCTCCTAATATTTTTTTTGCATCCATTATACTCCCTCTGTTGATCGTTGCCATGGAGACGAATAAAAATTGTGTGGAACAGCCGTTAAAAACTGCTGTATGTTACCCACAATGCCACAGTGTAAAGAAATAAACTAATTATATTTAAATTGTGTTTTTTATTATTTTTTTTTTCACATTCTCACCCGCATGCAGCACCTCAGTTAAGTAGGCGGAGCAAGGATATGACCAGAATCCTTTAAAACCAAGAGGAAATGGTTCCTAACACAGTACTAACTAACCTCTCGTTAATCAAGATAATCTTTTGCTATGCAGATCTCAAGGCATTTTTTTTTTTTTGAAAGTCAACTAGCACAAAAAGTGTGTGATGTCTCGGCACATACGTCTTGCTAAGTCGATACCATTTTAAGCTTCCTATCTAAATAGTTTTTTCCCTCATTAATAGTTCTCAGCTACAAAAACTCTTTTTCATTCTTTCTTCGGCAATTTCAATTCAAATGCTAATTACAAACATTTTTCTTTTGCTGCAAATGCTCTCTCTCTCTCTCTCTCTCTCTCTCTCTCTCTCTCTCTCTCTCTCTCTCTCTCTCTCTCTCTCTCTCTCTCTCTCTTTCTCTGGCGATTTCTAACAGGTTTTTCTATTTAAAAAGTAAACTGTTTTTGGTAATCTTACTCCTGTTCATATAATCATAAAGCCGTTCACTGCAATAATTAATCTTTCCTAAAATGAATTCTTTGCAAGAATACTTATATCACATGCATTTACTTTTTTTTTCTTTTCTGTAAAAACAAAGTTCCACTTGAATAACTTAACGTTTTGATGAGAATGTTTTTAGATGGATAATTAGCACACATTTTAATATCAAATTCCATTAAATTGGTGCCATCTGATGTAGATAAATTTACAATAATCTTGTTTGAAATCAGATAATCAGATAGGACTGATTTCCCCCCCCCCCTCCTCAATCGACCATTAATTAGGTTTCAATGAAGCCAAGTTACTTGGCTGTAACAAGCAATTAAGTCTAAAGCTCAAGGGAAAATGGGACAGGTCAGATTACAAGCAAACTCTAAAAAGAGGATCGTGTTATTCATTTCTAAAATTGGAGGACGGGGTTACCTAACAAAGGGGGGAAAACCGATACAAATATAGAAAACACCATAAGATTCCTATAACAGCAGAAACATTCTTATGTTAATTTCAGATTTCTCTAGTTATATTCTTGAGAAAAAAAATCAAATTTATATCGATAATACAACAGAAATTAAAACTAAAATAGAAGTAACAAAATTTTCGGCTGTTTGCCAATACACGTGTGTCATTGTTAAACAGTTACTATATGTAGTTTCATGGTTGCGAATGTTTGAATGTGCGCATGCGTGATCGTATCCTCGATGAGGTTTTTTGTATACTGTAAATAAAAATACATGCTTTTTTTTAACCTAATTTAGGCACTGAAGAGTAGGTTGTTCAGAAAAAGCACACACTCCCGTCAGTAAATGCGAAAGTGTTGACCAGATTAACGTTAGAACATCATCTCTTTATTAATAATCAAAAGTGACCTATTAATGCACTTTTAGTTTGCAAGGTTTTTTAGTCAATCTATGTACAAAGAAGTTATGAAAACAAGAGATTTCTGTCCAGTTAAAAATTTTAGGTAAGCTTTCATTGGAAAGAAAGCTCGCATCTTTCAAAATACACATTATTATTATTATTATTATTATTATTATTATTATTATTATTATTATTATTATTATTATTATTATTATTCCTGCAGCAGAGAAATTCATCAATGTTTTCGTAGTTGAACTAAATCTGAATACAATACGATCTTTAAGATCACAGTTTAATAATCACCTAGTATTTTCTTAACGAAGTCAAAAAAAAAAAGTCTAGTCAACAACCCCTATTCAAAGAATGGGAGACAGTTGTTGCTGGCTACAAAGTGTGATTGATTGATAGCAGCCTGATTTTCATCAACAACACCCGAAGCTTGAAGTTTGAAGATTGATGAGAACAATGCCTTCATTACCATGCTAGAAGAGTCGCATCTTTTTTTAAAAATCATCTTTGGTTAAGGATTTTTTTTTTTTTTTTTGCCTTCTCTTGCGAGCGTAGAGTTGTTTTTCTCTAGGAATTCCCATTGTACAGTTTTTAAGTTTTTGTTGTTTGGATCATCATCAAAGTCACGTGATCTTTATTTCTTAGTCTAGACTGTCATTTAAGCCCTACTATAGCATTAATATCTTTCGCTAGAGGACATCTGTTCATTTAAAAACAAAGAAACGACTTCAGAGAAATAAAAGAGGTGTTGAGTACCCAAGCTGGCTTAATCATCCTTTTCAGTGCTTTGTTTTAAACGCGTAGACAACAATACAGTAATTAAAATTCCAACGTTCTGAGAGTCAACAATTGCATTCTCTCAACACATATGACGTCATCCTTAGTTGGTGGACTACATTTAGGAATGTTTGGAATTAAAATAATACATAAGACATCATGCAACTACTAAGGAAACTTTGGGGACATCAGATAAATGAGTTATACTTAATGAACTCTCCTAACTTCCTTTACTGGTTCATTTCGGCTGGATCTTCACCCGCTGCTAAGAATCTAAGGCTCTTTTTCCTTTTTTAAAGCTGCTTCTAGCTAATAATTGTATGAAGCACTGAGAGAGTGACAGTGTGTTGCCCGTGTGACCGTGTATAAATAATGAGAAATTTCCTTGTGTTTTCCAAAAGCATTTAATGATTCATTTCCGGAAAGCTTCGTTATTAGGATTAATAACGTGTTTACACAATCAACACAGACAATTCCTTACAAGCCTACATTATGAGAAATACTACATCTGTATGGCGTTTTTGAATTATGCGCACGCACGCGCACAATATATTGAAAGAAAACTTGTGGGGCAAATGCAGGGTTTAAGCTTGTCTGTTTAGCTTCTGTTCTTCTCTTTAGCTAGAAGTCTAAACAGTACTGATAAAAAGTCCCAAAAATTACTGATAAAAGTAAGAAAAAGTATTGATAAAAAATCCGAACAGTACTGATAAAAGTTCAAAAAGTACTAATAAAAAGTCTAAAAAAGTACTCATAAAGAGTCTAAATATACTGATAAAATCTGAACAGTACTGATAAAAAGTCCAACAAAGTAAGAATAATGCTGATAAAAAGTCCAAAAACTATTAATAAAAAGTCCAAAATGTAGTGATAAAACGTCTGAAATTTACTGATAAAAAGTTTTCAAAAGTACTGATAAAGAAGTTATAAAAGCACTGATGAAAATGTTTCATGGGATGAAGAGAAATTTTAGATTTCTGTTTATCTTCCTTGCAATTCTTCCTGGTAACAAGCTTCCGGGACCCCTTGAGATATTCATATGAACTCATTTGCAGCTGTATAAGCCTTTGAATATTTTGTTTAGCTACCCACATTACGAGTTTTTTCGGTATAGTGGATATACCCTATAATACTTTTCTCGCAATGGCAACTCATATAACTGCCAACACACAGTTACTAATATATTACTAATGTGCAAAAGTTGATACCTTTCGTGGGTAAGATTCCCATAATAATAATAATAATAATAATAATAATAATGTAAGGTTAAATCTGTAAGGTTGTTGACATCTGAAATACCAAATATCTGTAGCTATGTTTCCTTGTCACCATTCGTCCCATCTCTGCAATTCATCCGATAACGTTTGGGTCTTGAAATAATTATGTAGGAGAAAGGGGGAAAAAACCTTGAATTTTTATTTGGAATTACTTTTCTATATTGTTTCGAACTTATTCTAAATTCACTTCCTGTCCATTTCAATGCAGCTGCGCATATATTTTAGTTTGCGAAACATCTGCAAACACGGAACTTGTGTCAATTGGCAGCATATGACTCACAACCAAACCGCCTACACGAAGACACGCCAAAAGGTAATGTTGCGTACGGCACTAAAAATAACCGGAAATAAATCGAGAAATCTATATTGCACGGTTCATCATAAAAAATCAACGTATCAAGCAGTGGGAGGTTTTCGTTACTATGACAACTGCAAGTGAGAGCTGATCTCGGAACACGTAAACATAGTCAGAACAACTGCATAAACTTGGCCGAAACGAAAATAACCAATAGTTATTTTAGTTTCGACTTTTGATCTTTTATATCGCAAAGGACAGTCGGCTCATATTGAAAATAAAAGGAAAGGAATCAATTTAAATGCTGGTCCAGGAATTTTACTGTCAGGTTCAATTCAAATCAGAATTTTTTCAGTTTTTTTTTTTTTTTTATATAATAAATATATAAACCGATGACATGCCTGAAGTCTAGTATAAAGTTTTCTTTTCTCTCTCTCTCTCTCCCCACCTCCATTTATCTCTTTCCTCTCTTTCTTTCTTCCTCTCTCTCTCTCTCTCTCTCTCTCTCTCTCTCTATTTATCTCTTCATTTTCTTTCCTTTTTTCTCTCTTATGCTCTCCCTCTCTTCTCTCTTCTCTCCCTCTTCCCCCCTCCCTCCTCTATTTATCTCTTCATTCTCTTTTTTTTCTCTCTTTATGCTCTCTCTCTCTCTCTCTCTCTCTCTCTCTCTCTCTCTCTCATACATTGGAACAAAGTAACAAACTATCTATCTTTTTCATACTTTCACTTTATTATTTCTGAATGAAATTATTCGCTTCTGGGCCAGTTATCAAGAGAGTGGTGGTAATTATGAATCGAAAATGTCCTGTTCGAGATAAAAACAGTTCAGCTGAACTCTGATTGGACAGAAGATTGCTAATTTTGTTTCTTATTTACTATAATAGAATAACGCAATAATTGCTGGCAAAATTATTTTTCTGTGTGATGTGTTGGCCCAGTAGTAGAAGTATCATAATTTTTTTACTTGTCTACTTCTGTTTGAGCCTCCGTAAATCTGTTGATTTCGACGAAGTCCTTTGATTATAAAGAACTGGGCTAGAATCTCGTCCATAACGTAAACAATCTTTATCAAAGTTTTCATTCAAAATCATGCGAAGGTGAATGAGTTTTCGACTCTTAAACAGGCAAACTGACCCAGTGAACACACATTTCTACAGGCACATACTACTACTACTACTGGACAAGGATGATAACTGGAAATCACCTTGTTCTAAAATAATTCCCTAGTAAATTAGCATTGCTACCCCACCGACCATTAGGTCGAGGAGACATACTTTTTGTTTACTCAAGTAGACAAAAGTTGAATTGCTGCAGACAAATATGAAAATAAATAAAAAAAAAATGAAATAAAAACCCAGTCCATGAGTTAACCAGGCCACTATCACAGGCTCTTCTTTTCTGCTACTTGAAGGTCGGTAGGATCAGGAGTAGGTTTGGTGGAATAACATCCGAAGCAATAAGCCAGTAATTTCGTATACTCCCGCTGTTTACATTATTACGAACTGAGCTATGGAAGTACTAAATAAAATGACATTAAAAATAAAAAGGGGAAAAAATTCAACAATGATTACAGTTGAAGGCAAAAAATAAATTCATTGACAAATCATAAAAAAAAAAAAAAATCACAGAAAACGAACTGAAAGGCAATTCATCAAAATATCGACTGATTTAAATTAACTTAATAAAATCTAAAGCAATTTATTTTATTTTTTAAAGTATTATATCAAAGGAAGAAAGTATAATTCAAGGACGAGTCCAAGCTTTAATTATAGCACAAGTGAATTGATTAGAAAGTTTGAAATTTCTTATTTTATTTCTTTATGTAATTTTTACTGAATATATTTATTTCAAAATGTCATCATCATCATGCATATCAAGGATTTAGGCCTAGCGTAGCTGTTCCGGCTTTAGAAGTCATCGTTGAATCGTTGAAAAGAAATCGTTACATTTCAAAATGTAATTTGTATTATTAAAAAACATACAGACGAAACACAAAAAATCACAAAACACCTGTTGTGTGATTTTATGGAAGATTCGTAATATATTTTGCTTTAATTTGTTTGAGGGAATAACCGACATTCTACCCCCCAACACACACACACACACACACACACACACATCTCCAATATCATATCACGGGCATAAATGAGTGATAGTAAATAAACGGAATTTCCTAATCCCATTTTTAAAAATCCTCTAAATCTTTTATTTAAAATAAAGAGCCGATAGGCGTCATTTCAGCGATGTAAACATTATTTAAATTAAGGGGATATTAAACCCCACATAGTTTTAAAACCGAATAAGAAACTCAAAGATCGGAATCAAAGAGTTTCATGCCAAATATAGTAACTATAAAAGTATCGGCGACTACTAGCGTAAGCTAAAGCACGTAGTTCAAGTACAAACTAGGGCAACTCGTAGCAAAGGTGGGTAAAGATCTGATTGCTATTCTTAGTATTTCCTATAATGTAAAACACATCTCCTAGGATATGTATGATGTTATACATTATGGTGTGAGGCCACTACCCAGACCGGTTTCGATCTCTTTGATCCCGATCTTTGAGTTTCTTATTCGGTTTTAAAACAATGTTGGATTTAATATCCCTTTAACTTATATAATTTTTACATCGCCGAAATGAAGCCTATTGGCTCTTTATTTTAAATAATTTATGGGTGCACCTGTTTTGACAACTCGTATAGCAGAGTATATAAGTTCTTTTCGCTATACCCTTAGTATTATGCAGAGCACTTAGCTCATAAACTTTTCCTCACACAGCAACCTTATCAAATAGCAGGGATTATAAAAGCATTTTGCTTCACCCTTATAGTCAGCAACGTCTTGCGTCTTGCCTTAGTATTATACTTGGTCTAGCCACTCACTGATGAGATCTCAATAAAGATCGAAACCGGTGGGGGGCTCCGTGAGGCTCTGCTTGGGGATAGGTTTTTGACTGTCTCTGAGTGGGGCCACCGTTGAGATTATGGCTCTGCTTGGTGGTGGGGGAAGCCTGCGACTAGGTAGAGCCAATACTGAGAAGTTCTTCTCGGTGACGGGGTGAGCCTGTCATTGAGTGGAGCAACGCAGAGTTGGGCGATCTTTCGGGATCGTCTTATTTTTAGAGCCCGTTTCACTTTTACATTCAATAAAGATCGAAACCGGTCTGGATAGTGACCTCCCCCCATAATGTATAACATCATATATCTCCTAGGAGATGTGTTTTACATTATAGGAAATACTAAGAACAGCGATCAGATCTTTACCCACCTTTGCTCGTAGTTTACCCACTTTTTTTTAAGCGGTACGCTAAATAAAGATTAGATTTATCATGCGAATGGTCATAATCCACTTTTACTTGTGTAGAAAAATATACAGTGGTTGATTACTTATAATTATCTTTTGCCGTATTCGATTATTATTTCGCTAGTCGTATAAACAACAACAAAAAAAAAGTGTGTACGGTAGTTCACCAGATGGCGCTAGTTTTCGTTCTGAACTCGTTTCCTTTTTCTAATGAGGAGAGAAAGTATAAGACATATAAGACATTCTGATGAAATGTCACATATGTCGATGTTATTCACAATCTTTCTTTCAAAGAAAGTAAAATTAGATTTTCTGAAAATTAGCATTTCTTCGCCTTTCACTTAGACATAAAATCAGGTGTCTATGTCATCTTATCTCCTGTCCATGTGGGATCCAATACTTTGAACAAATAGGAAGGACCACCATAAACGAAGAAAATAAAAAATATATTCGGTATGAACAATAATCAAACAAAGTGGACGTTCTCAATATGCCTTAAACAAACACCATTTCATGAGAGATATGAGAGATGTGAAAAGTGAAACTGCTACTACAAAAATCCCCATTTAAATCTCATAGACTATTCCTAGAAGAAACTAATGTGCTTCAAAACCCATTGAACTGTTAAGAACTGATGGTGTAATTCAACACAAATTTGGGAGCTTCGCCCTATCTGCTGTCAGCAATAATTACAAAACATCAGCGTAGATAGCGCCACCGTCGCTTTTCATACACCTGACTGTCCTTATTCTGGACGTTATTGTATTGCCAATCTCCTTCGAGTGTGTATCTTATAAATGCTTTTGATAATGCTAACTTCAGCTCGCGAAACGTCAGGTTATAAATATTTCATTTAGTAAATAAATTAGTTATTTCATTCCTGTATCTACGTGGTTTATTCCAAAAATTTCAACATGAATACTTATAGATAGTATTGAATATCATTAATATGCCAACTTTGTTGGTCAGCGTAACCACTCTCCAACCAACAGGTCCATGCCCAAGGCGGGTTCGAATCCTGCCTTGGGCATGGATGTTTGTGATGGTCTTCATTATATTGTCTTCATCTGACTACTGAAAAAATAATAATAAAATAACGTTCATTTTTAGTTCGATCACATAAATAATTAAAAAGAGAGAACTCGACTTAATAGTTTGTGCATTTGAATTCTGCTAACTTTACAAGCATACACTCCAATTCCACCGTAGTTCTCTTATTTAGTTGTTTACATTGAGCAATCAGAAAACACTTCCTGAAGATCTTTCCAGAATGTAAGTCTTCGGTAAGTTGAAAGATTCTACATAGCTTCGGGATAAAATCTTTATTAAACACCTCGTTAAGAGAATTTTCATTGATTAACTCTTCTCGTAAAAATAAATTTGAGAGTTCCAATAAAAAAAAAAGAGCTCCTAGTGATGCCCAATTATTCTGTACTCTACTCCTCTCAAATAGACAACAGTTCGTCCATCTTGATGTGAGTTTATAGCAAAGTTGCGTTTCTTTTGAGATTAAAAGGGTTGGTTATTGAAGAAATTTTTCAGAAACTTTCAGTTAATTGGTTTTTGAGTGCTTTTGTTGAGAGGTAAATTAATAAGAGATTTTGTCAGAATAAGTTTTTATTCCATCTGATTCTTGAATAGTTGAAATTTTCATTTTATTATTAAAATTAAAATATTGTGTGATTGTTTGATGCATTCTTATGTTCTCAGAAAACAATCTTAAATAGGCCTATTTCCAAAGTTCTAACGTGATTGCTTTGCATTGGAAATATATAAATAGATCTGTTCCACCTGTAGCTATTAAAATTTAGCATAACAAGAATTCTTGGGATCAAATTATTGCGTTATGTGCAATATTTTATTATTATTATTATTATTATTATTATTATTATTATTATTATTACATTAACTTGGAGTCAAAGACTCATTGAGGGGAGGGGAGGGGGGGAGGTTTATACCATTAACAATTGCATATTATATAAGAAACATACATCACATCACACTACAATGTGAAATAATGATACACATATTTCAAAAGACTTACGGAAAATCTCTCCTGCCTGTAACATTCAGTATCCACCACACCGAAGCTTAAAATCATTTACAACGTACTCAGGCAATGCATGCCAGTCTCCACGTACAAAAAAAAAATAAATCTCCCCTCTTATTTACCATTCCCTTGAGCAATTTCCAAGGATGGCCTCTAGTTTTTGCCACTTCCTTATTTTCCACAGTCTGGAAAAATCTCTCTTATCCATCAGGTAAATACCTATAAAGAGCTTAGTCTCGATCATCTCCATCGCCTTCTATCAGCCAAATTCTGCAGATTACATGACTTCAATCTCCCCTTAGAGCTAACATTCCACGGTCCTGAAATCATTTTCGTCAACTGCCTCTGCACCCTCTCTACAAAGTATCTTCATTCCCTCTAAACCCCGGTGACCCGATTTGAGCACAATAGTCCAGATGTGGCCTGACCAGAGCCTTATACAGTGGAATCACAACCATTTAGTCTCTGCTGATTAATGTTCATCTTAATATTGCAGTAATCTACTGAGTTGTCTTTATTACCTTTGAAACACGCCCCCGAAATTTCAAATTTTGATCCACCATAACCCTAAGATCCCATGCTTCCTCAATTTCCTCCAGTATACTTCCACGTATAGAGTATGCAGTATCCCATCTGCAAACCCCAAAAATTCAAAACTTTACATTTAGAAACGATAACCTGGCATCCCCATTTATTTGCCTCCCACATTTCCAGCGTATTCAGATCCTGAAATAAAGAGCCAGGAGGCTTCACTTCGGCGATGCAAAATTATACAATATCCACTTAATTTGTGTTATTCAGATCCTCCTAAAGAGCCACTGAATCAGCACTACACTCAATACCCTTCCCTAGCTTCACGTCATCTGCAAACACTGAATATCTCAATATTACAGTGACAACATCATTGCAGAGTACCAGCGCAGAGCCCTGTGGAACCTCGCTGGTAACTGTCCTTTTCCTTTATATTGTTCCTCCATACACGACCCTTTGATATATATATATATATATATATATACATATATCAAACAATCAATTGCCAATTTACTAAACCAGTGTTTCTCCAACTTCAGATATCTGTGTACAAGTTTTCATTGTTTCCAAGTACCCCCTTATTTTTTTAACATTTTATTTATCATCTTACAGAGTATTTACATATATACACATATTTATATATTAAATATATTTTTTTACAGTGAATTTCATACAAAGTTTTCCGTTTTTTCTATTCTAAAATGCGTTAATAATAGTTTCTATGGAAATAATTTATAGTTTGCAATTGGATAAGGTTACCAAAAGATAGCCATCCTTTCTACAAATAGTTTAGAATTTACAGCATACCCTGTTAATGCGGCATCAATTACATCGGACAGACATCTAGAAGTTTTGAAACAAGAACGAAAGAATACATTGGCTATGTAAGGAATAACAGACAAGATATATCAGGCCTTTCTTCCCACTTTGCCTCTACCAACCATAATATTGAATGGGATATGAGTCATATGTCCTACATATAAAAGAACTACCATTCCAGAACATTCAAAGAAGCTGCTCCGTTGAATGGGTAACTTAAATAAGAATCAAGGCCTAATCCTACCAGATATATGGAAAACTGAAATCAGATCATTTAACCAAAAAGAAATGAACTTTAATGAAAATTACAATAAATATCTCAATAAATAAAACGTTGTACTTGCGACAACTATTGTATCACGTTTCGTATTGTTATCACACACAGTGATAACTTTATATAATTTTTAGAATTGTCGGTTAGTTTCCTAGTTTTTGTTACTTTCTATTGCTCACCAGTGTATCCTTTGAAAATGCTGACAGATATTAGTCAGTGAAACGTCGGATATTAAAGTATTATTTACTTGACTAACATACAGAATTAAGTCTTTAATTTATTAATACCAGTGGTCAAGAAAAAGGTCATAATATGAATAAGGTTACATTTTTAACAGCATTTATAGTATAACAGTAAGTTATATATATTTTAACCAAAAAGAAATGAACTTTAAGAATTTTTGCTTTTTAATGTTTTTAACCACTATAACTACAGCACTTCAATGTAAAAATAATTCTTTTTTTTCCTTTCTGTTGATCTCAGTTGAGATGTAATGTAATGTCTCAGCTTGCATCCTCGAAGCTTTTTTAATGAGCTTATCTGAGGATGGCACCGGTTAAATATATGTATTTTATTTATTTATTTGATTGCTGTGTTGGAAGTAGGCCGATGTTTGGGAGGTCAAATGAATGATCTGAAAGGTCTAAGCAAAGTGAAATTGCTGGTGTTATTGGTGTTCGGGTGTTATTGCATCTGTCTTGGTGGTTCATATTCATTTTTATTGTGGTCTTCTTTTTGAACTAATTAGGAGACTTTTTTTTTTCACTGTGGCAGCCTTTCTATGTCTTCTGAGCTTTTAGTTTGTATCGGTTTCGAGGTTTGTGACGTCTTCAAGAATATCTTGGCATCTCTGAGCCACAAAAATTGGTAATTTTTTTCTATTTTTGCTTTTTTTGCTTGGTACAACAGATTCTGGTTGAATGGTGTTAAATATTCGGATAGAAATATTGGTGTGTTGTCTTGCAATGCGTTCAAGTCCTTGGCAACTGGTTTTTCATGTCGGCTGGCTTTTATGAGATTGTCTCTTGTGGCTTGTAAGATGAACTATGACTGGTGCAGGTCGTGGCAAGCCTTGATTTTTGCTCTTCCTAGGAATCCGATTTGCGATCTGAATGTCGTTAAGCTGCAGGGGGATGTCAGTTGCTTGGCATAATTTTAAAACTACGTCTCTGAAGTTTTCTGTAGGTGCAGTATCAGGAAGACCGTTTATGATAAGATCTTCTTTATGTTGTTGCTGATTTAAACATTGGTATTGTAGTTTTAGAGAATGAAGTTCTTGATGGAGTTCAGATGTCTCTTTCATCAAATTGTGTTGCCTGTCATTTAGTGAATTATTGCTGATTTTGATGACTTTTACCGTTTGCAACTGCAACACTTCTATCACTGCTAAATTATTATGTTTGACCAAATCTTCATATTCGCTAGATTTTTATTGTTATTTGTTCATTCTGTTTGTTGCACAGTTCTTGCACAAGATTTACTAAGCTGGCTTTTATAATCTCTAGACCATTTTCTATTAGTATATTTAAAGAGTTGAAATTGTCAGTTTATGAACAGACAAAGTTTTGTCTGTTCAGTTCATCATCTGATTTTGCCTCCGGTATAATCCACAGTATCGTAGGCGGCTGCCTTAGGTGCATTTCTTTGTTCCTCCTGCAGATTACACACTTCCGTTCCTCGTGTGTTGCATTGATTTTATGTTGCCAGGTTGTTTCTGAAAAGCCAGCACTTTTAAGTGTAGAATCCTACTGAATTTCGTACAGGTTATTTGATTTCCGTTGGACGATAAATCCTCCAGGCATTTGATACACTTCATGACTCACCTTTCTTCCCTTGAGCAATTGTGACGTGATTGCAAAGATGGCGACGTTCTTTGTTCTTCGCTCGTTATTGACCGCGGTCCTCTCTGTTCACTTTTCAACACTTCAAAATTTGGTTTCTTCTTAGCCGATTTCGGTGAATTTTATATCACTGTCTTCGGCGCGACTGGTAGAATTACTTGGGAACACTTTCGAATTAAAAACAGGAGTTGGAATCACTTTAAAACTATGAAAAAAACGGGGGCAGCGATATCACCATGCACCCTTTCGTATGCCTACATAGCGCCCTCTAATCGATATCATAATAATAATAATAATAATAATAATAATAATAATAATAATAATAAATAAAGAAGTATATTTGGTTATAAATGTCTATTTTATTTGAATTTAGATATACATTTAAACAAAAAAATATGATTTATTTTTAATAGAACAAAATTTATAAAGATACTATAAATTTTAATTAATTTAAATAATTTATTATCACTGAAAGGGATGCAATATCAACGTTTCCTTGTTGCTTACAGCTACTTGTATCTGCTGTATTGGTCTCTTTTGTGTGTTTTATAAATCCAGTCTTTAACCAATCATCCATACTTAAGAATTTGAAAGCTAAAAAAATTACCGTATTTACTCAAATATTACTTGCATTTTTTCCCAAACTTAAAGCAAAAAAATCGTGGTGCAAGATATATGCAGGCATTTTCGGAAACTAAAGTTTTCAGAAAAAAACTGAAAATGGGTATGACTTACCAAGAAGCGCCTATTCGCCATCACTACTTCTGGCCTCGAGAGCGGTTTCCTTGTGTGCATCGTCAAAGTCGTCTACCCAAATAGCGTCATCTTCTTTCCCATTATTTCAAACAAAAATTACTAGTAATTTCCAAGACTTAAGATACATAATGAACAATCCTTCACAAATGACTAATGAGAAGTGAAAGCAGAGCATGAAACGGACAGCAATGGTAGGCCAGTAGAGACAGAGCAGTTATGAAGACGTCCATATGATTGGTGTCAGTAGCACACTCAGGATTTAATCTTGGGAGGGGGGTGCAGTTGAGTAGACGATTTGAGGATACACAGTATGCATTGCATATACGACCTATGACTAAGCATCTGCAATGATCGCTAATTCATAAGTGGTATAGAAACAGAAGACACGGCACAACATAAATTAAAAACAATGAATTTTAATTAGGAAAAGAATTTTGAAAATTTTTCTACTGTTTTTTTCTCTTTTTCTTTGGGGGCCAGGGCCCTTTGGTCCCCTCTGGGTGCACCACTGACTGGTGCGGAATTAACAAAAGATCGCGCGACCCAAAGACAAAAGCAAGCCGACAATTGAGTTGACTCTCATTTCAACAATTGAGTTGAAATGCTAATTCTCTTCAACCGAATTCCATAATATCTGAAACACATTCACTATATATTTCTTAGTTTTAACACGTTCAAGACGTGGTGGTGTCAAACAAAACCATGATAAACAAAACAAAACCCATATGTTGCATTGGCAACATATGGGTTTTGTTTGAGTCTATACAGCAGTTTCTGTGGGATGGGACATGTGATTCATTAGTTAGTGCCGTTTTTATCTCAGTTGTCTCTAATTGCACTATTTGTTGAAAAATATATTACACAGCCTGCAAATGTCTCTGTACCTTATTCAGGGACATAATACAACTACTTGTTTTTCGTGCATCTGCAGTATAGTAGCTGTTGCAGAGGGCGTGTTGTTACCGCAAGGAGCGAGTTACTATAGTAACTCGCAATTTGAGTAAAAGAATTCATACGTAATATAATTTAATATTTTTCCCCCTCAATATATATAATTTATTAAGAAATATATACGTTTAAATTAATTCTTTTTTTTTCTTAGTAATGAATCCATGCGTCAATGATGCATAGCCGAAAATTGTCACGTACCCCCTGAAGACCTTTCACGTACCTCCGCGGAACGCGTCCCACATTTTGAAAAACACTGCAATAAACCAACTTAATATCCAAACCCATACGTTGCAGCTTAAACATCACTTTATCATGTGGTATCCTATCAAACGTCTTTGTAAAATCTAAAAAAAATTACAGTGTATGCGTTTCCCCCTCATCAACCACACTTGTTACTTTATCATAAAAGTTAACGAGATTACTGAAACAAGAAGGTCCCTTAACAAATCCGTGTTGACCTTAGCAGATAATATTATTTTCATCCCCAAGTTTGAATATAACTTCTTACCAATTTTTTCAATACCTTAACAACCACAGAAGTAATACAAACTGGTCTATAATTTTATGCTTCACTTCTTCTACCACCAGTACGCAGTGGCACTATCTTACCCTCCTTTCACTGTTCTAGTTGCAAGGCTTTCATTAAACAGCCAAGTCAAGGAAGCTGTTAGTTTTTAGCATTGTTTTAAGACTCGTGGTGAAATTTCATCCAGTCCACATCTTGCTGACATCCAGAGCAGTGGCGCACCCAGAGGGGAGACTAGGGAGCCCTGGCTTTCCCTCCCAAAAAAAAAGGAAAAAACACTAGAAAATTTTCCAAAAATCTTTTCCCAATTAAAATTCTTTTTTTTTAATACTTATGTTGTGTCGTGTCTTCTATTTCTATTATGAATTAGCGATCATTGCAGGTGCTCAGTCGTAGTCATATGCGATGCGTAGTGTGTATTCTCAAATCGTCTACTCAACTCTCCCCCTCCCCCCAAGATTAAATCCTGAGTGCGCTACTGATCCAGAGTAGTTATTATTGTAAATACATCCACTTCTGTTACTTTTAAGACGTTAATCCCCTTCATCCCCCTTTGGAATAATACTCTATATTAAAACCAAAGTTTCCTGAAAGGTTACAATATAGTAATTCTTACTGTAAGAAGTGTGACATATCAACTGTGCTGATTTTTTAATTATTTTTAAGACACTTCAGGCCTTTAGTGAGCAGGTGGTAAACTTACACCGAGCAATGAAAGTCGATAAAAATTCTCGACTATTCCATTTATGGTTTTGGATCTTTCTTTTTGACTTTTGTCATTTTTTTTAAAAAAATCTTTTGAAGTAAATAGCCAGATTATTATTTTTTTTTAATTTTAAAACTTTCTCATATATCCAATTTCATCCTGCTCAAAACTAAATGATGATCACTTCCTATTCAAAACCCACTGTATTCTTTTGTATTCTAAATCAGCTCTAAGATGTCGCTTTCGACAATAACAATGATGAAAGAGAGACTTTCCTACTTCTTATATCTTCTCTCCATCTCAATTTGTGCACGCATCTTTATGCTGAAACATGGTGTTAGTGATGAGTAGTCCAGCCGGTACTAACCATTATTATTTGCTTTGATCCTTTTCTCCAAATTTTCCCAACACATTTCTCTTTCTGGCATTCATTTCCTACTCTGCTGCTTAGATCTCCAACAAGGACCAACTTTTTCTTTATGTCAACCACCTTCTCTAAATGACTTGAAAAATTCCCCCACTTTTTCTTTAGTAAAACCTTCTGTAGGATCATACGCACAAATAAGTCTCATTGTCAAATTCCACATTTCAATGTTTTACTACCTCACCCTACCTGATATTGCCTGCCATTCAAGAAGATTATTCTTGTTTAGTGTTCAATACTATAATGTTCAACACTAAATATTTAATGTTGAATTACTCCTCCCTTTCTCTAATCACTGTTTCCCAAATATAACATCTTATACTTGTTATTTAGAAGAATCGCACTTATTTTTGTTCCGATAACACTATTAATGTCGGCATGGTAGTTCTTCAATTCTTCTTTCATAGTTCCATTTATTTTTTTGTTGATACTTGTTATGTATGTTGAAGGGGCTATCTTGAATTCTGTGATGTCGAATTTGAGTTTGTATCAGCTGTTTCTTCTCTCCCCCCCCCTACGATTTTCCTATAAAAACAGCATGGGCCTTGTTTAACAGGGCAACGCCTCATTCAGCTTGACAGTACATCTAATTGTACCACATTGTCTTTTAGTTTAAGCCAACACAGAATAGAGTTTAGTTGGCTTAATCCCAAATTGCCAGCCTATGAGAAGGGGACGATGATTGGACATTAGGTCGGAATTCCTGAGGGGAGGGGGGGTCTCCGCATTCCTTAGATGGTTATGTGAAGTTAAGGGGCGGAAGGAGATAGCTTGAAGCGTCTAAAATTATCTCTAAATCTGAAGCTATTTACTTATTCTAATGATTTTTTTCCGCTTCAAAACCGATTTAAATTCTAAAAATGAAGAAATATAAATTAGGTTTTTAGATAATTTCTTATTTAATTTAATCAAAGCAGCACAATGATGGGGTGAGGGGGGCGAAATTCATCCCAGATGCAACAAAACTCAGGAAACATCGACAAAAATGAAGTAAAAAAATTGCTAATGCGTTGGTTTGAATTACTTTAATTACTTCTAAATAAAATTTAACATCTGTGGTACTCTTCAGTTAGAGGAGACTGAAGATTCATATTTCTCTATGGGCGCGCGCGCACAATCACACACACACAAAACTAGAAAAAGAAAGGAAGCTTGAAATGATAATTAGAGGAAATCTTTGTACTTGTCTGAATAAATCAGGCACCTCTTCAATAGAACATAAATACCGGAAGTGTTACAACTCCGTTTTCACCGTGTCATTGAAAAGCAAATATTTAATATTGGCATTGCGTGATCAGGAATCGTTGACTTACACGAAAACAGAAATGGTAAAACGAAAGTGAAAGAACACAAAGGTGAAGGAACTCATGAAATCAGGAGCTGTCATGATTCATATTATGACGTTAAATAAGTGTCAATGGGTATTCTCATTTGAGGTATTCCCAGGTCATCGAGTCTTGTAATCTAAGGGATGAACATGCCACGTCTACTTTCCAATTGTCCCTTAATGAACAAGATATAATCGGATTTCTATGATCAGAAAGAATCAGATTATGAGATGTGTAGGAAATTATTACAACATTACGATAAAAGTAAATGAAAGAAAAGTGTAAAGAGTGAGAAAGTTCAAATAATAAACTGAAACTCACTATTCGCAATAAAAGCAGGGGTCCACTGTTGGATGATATCCTTTTGCCTTTTTTTTTTCATACCTAAAAATAGGCAAACCGGTCAAAGAACACGCAGTTAATGACATAATATGCTCGCCAATAATCTTAGTTGTTTCAGCTTTGATTCCAACCAAAAGCCTTTATTCTTTTGATTTTTATCTTCGTATTTTGTTATTATTTTCTCTTAAATGTCGTTTGCACATTCTAATGTATACCATGCTATATAATAAAATAGTACTGAAGATGAGAAAAATGGAAATTGAAGGATCGCTGGTCGAGAGATAACAGTGATTTGTATATGAAGGAGTCTGTGAGTTGCACTGGATTCGTTCTGAAACCTCGTTTAACCTATATGTCAATGATATAGTCTAAGGTTTGAAAGGAAATGTTCAGTTGTGTGAAGATGATGCAAAATTGGAGAAGGTGATAGCAGAGAAATTTTGATGGTATATCGCTTGAGGAGGATTTGACTGCTTTTAATGGGTAGCTGAGATAATATTTTAGTTCCCAAAGGTCAAGTTTGTACTCTGGCTGTAAAGTCACCAAGGGATCTTTTTCGACTGTGAAAATCCTGAAGTTTAATATCGGGACCTTGTTTTGAAATAAGAAAAAGAATAAATTTTAAGTATAGTCCATGACCACTTAAAATTTTTCTGTAGCGCAAAGTCTCGAGATCCTGCACCCTGATGTGCTGGTTACACATCTGGAATGCAGTGATCACACTGCTTTCCAAGAAGCGACTGATTGCTTCCAGATCCTTCTTCAGAGAAGCAACCTGAAGAAGGATTAATGGGAGATAAAGGGATGAAGTGAAGGGAATACACTGCAATATTTCTGAAAGTTACCCGCAGAACTGTTGTGATAATGAGAAAGATCTTGATATGTTGGGACAAGATTGTGATTGTATAAAAGATTAATTGGACCAACATGTGGACTATTTTGTACAGATATGGTTTTCTGAATATCTAGGGGATAAGGAATGAAGATAATCCAGAGGGGAGTTACTAAAACTGTATCGAGAATATGTGAATATAGACTAAGAATTGTGGTTTGCAGAGCTTGTCAGATAAAAGAAGAAGAGATGTGATTGAGACTTATGAGCTGGTGAGAAGAGTTTATTAGATAGAGTATTAAAGTAATTACTGTGTAATGGTGATAGAACATGAGGCCATCCTTGTATAAAGGTGTTGTGAGGACGTTTATGTAAGTTTCTAATATATACATAATCTGTTATTTCCGTCAGTTTGAGGATTGAATTCATAAGAGTTTAAGGTTTGATGTGTTTTGAGGGCAGTGCCTATTTGTAAAGAACAAGTTTGACTTTTTTTGTATGTGACTCCCATCCAAGAATGGTTGTAAACCTTTAGTAAATTAGTAAGTGCAGTCGGGCGAAGGGTTGTTTCTGTTTTGTATTATTTTTTTTATCTGGTCTGAAAACCCTGCTCTAGAGAGCAAACACGGAACTTTTTCCAAGCCACTTCGGGCCTCCAATAAGTGGAGAGGTGGTCACACACCGGGTGTTGAAATTCATCTTCCACCACAAGCCATTCAGAAACATCCATGCTCATGGCGGGATTTGAACCCGTGACCTGTTGGTTGGAGAGTGGATATGCTGACCACTCGACCAACCAGACTGGCTTTTCTATGCTTGTTTTTCTTTTTTTTTTTGGCAATAAAATTTTAAAATTAATTAAAAATTATTAAACATAACATGGAAAAGTTTTTGATTAAATGGAGTTGGTGACAGACAGAAACGATAAAGTGACGTGAGAATAAACCGACTGGAAGATCCAATTTCATATACAATGTCAGCGGTTCTCAACCCTATGCCCGCGGAGCTATTTGCATGCGCTCGCTGTGAATTATTAAATAAGGAAAATATAAAATTAAAACTGGAAAATATGTCTTCTCCTAGTAATAATATTTATTGAAATCGTAAAAAAAAAGATTAACATTTACGTTATATTACGAACATTTTGTAATTCCTCTGCCTTTGAGTGGGAACGTTACCAGTGTCAATTTTGTCCGTATGTTTTTTGTATTTAGTATACTGGCAACCATATGCTTGAGGGATGTGTCACCACTTCACCGATGTTGTGGGCACTCTTTGACCATACATTGTTTTCTCGTGCTTAAAAGTTTTGCCCCAAAATGAGTAATCCAAATAAAAACGATTGGGAAGAAGACTATTCTTTTATCCAGAGTAAAGAGAAATGTTTTTGCTTATTGTGCGATGGTTTAATTTAGTTGCATAATAAATGCCACATATGTATTTATCCTACTTTTATAGTTAATTTCTTAATTGTTATCATTTGATATGATAAGCAAGTATAAATTTTCATAGAAAAAATACTGGTCCCACCACTCTCTTCACAATCTCGAATGCTCCCGCGACCACAACTAGGTTGAGAACCCCCTACACTATGTGCACATCATGCAGTTCTTTGGTACTGTCCATGGTACCCGCGAAAAACACAAACCGGCCAGAACATACCCAATTAACAGACGTAATTACACTGGTTTCAATCTCTTAGTTTGTTTCGGCTATAATGCAAATTAAGTCAAAAATTATTGACATTAATAATACATTTTGTGTAAAAATATGTCACGTTAACACTTATATGTTTTAAATATGCCAAAATCGTAAAAGCCGTAAGATAAATTTTAGAGTCCTTTCGTCCACTAGAATTCTGAGAAATAATCGTAACATATGAAATGGTTTTCAAGTTTTTTTGTTTTTTTCTAAAACATTTTTAAGGGTGACGTTATTTGACATTTCTGTTTCTCTGCTCCATGCGAGATTTTCTTCTGTTAAACATAATCTCATGATGATTGTCTTTTTGTGTGTCTGGCAACGCAAAACATTAAAAAAAATCGTAATGGCTCAAATCGATAAAATATGACATTAAACTAAATCCTCGCAAATCGTTCTCGAAAGTGATTTTGGAGAGATTCGGTCCAGCGGTTGCCATGTTACTTCTAAGAAACACACTGCTGAAAATCCATTGATCACCAGCTAGCGGAGTCAAGCATGCGTCTATGAATACGGCAAAAGTTCAAAAGTGTCATTAGCTGTGTACACTGAACATTACGAATTATGCGAGAAGTATGGAAAACCGATAACTTCTTCGCTCAGAGTGGAATCGATGGATCGTCGAAGAAACGAATCCTTTTGTTGATATTAATCTAGCAATGTCCTAAAGAAATATAAATTAATAGCAAGCGAAGAATAATTTTTATTTTATTTGCTTATGATAATCCTGTAGACCGGAAGTGTGAATGTCACATGAGTTGAAATAAGTAGGATGTGATAACACCGGAAGATGAAAATCATCTGGAATGTATTCAGTAATCATAAGAACTTCCACTTCGGTCATTTCTAACGCTTTATCCACAAAATATCATTCTAAGAAAGAATTATTGTTCCACTTTTTGCCCAAGTTATACTTACGGTAACATGTTCGGTCTCTAGAGTATGGTTTCCAGGTTATCTAACCTTTAACCCAATGCACGGTAATAGCAAGCGGAGAGTAATAGGTTTACTGCCTGAGATACTCGGTTAGCGAGTACGTTAAACCCATTCACCCTTGAAATCCATGTTTAGTTTGTTGTCAGCTGAGACAAGGGCGAAATAATGCTTCCACGTTTATATCAATAATAGATTCTGAGTCAATAATACATGAATATCTCCACTGTTGTACAAAATGACTATCAATAAATCATCTACTACTTAAGAAGATTATCGTGTAGAAAAATATTTTCCAATCACCTATCTTTGGATCCATTAAACTTATTAGTTTATTTATAATACCAGTATTAATGTATTTTAAAATTTTTAATACATAAATGATTTGTCTGGTTGGGAAACTGTAGGATCAAATTTGATATTTTAGATGCCGTGGTTGATGAATTTCATACTCCATACTGTTTGCAAACTGCCTTGGTTACAAGCAAAAAAAAGTCATTAAATCCATTGTTCTGAAATATTTCTATTTGTTGACCAAGCAAGGAAAACTAAGGCTATTCAGAAAGCAATATAATATCAATATGAGTGTATGCAAAGTATGTTTCATCTTTGTAACGATCTGCTGCTTGTGAGTACCACTTAAAAAACACGATACGAAAGGGACAATATTTGAGAATTTTTAAGCATTTACGTCGCCTCAGATTTCAGATAACCCACTATGATCTTCAGTGAACTCGTCTTATATGTTAATAAGAATTTTTGATTCAAAACATCTATCCGTTTCAGTGTCATTTTTTAGATCTAACTCTGTTGTGTATTTTATTCTCAGATGGGATGATGATTACGACAGTTTTAAGGTCGGATTGAAACATGAAGTCAACATAAGGTTTGTATTAGTCGCGCACTTCATATTAATCTACCCCTATAAGATTTGGAGAACAATGCATTGCATGTTATTAATATTGCAGGTTATTAATATACAAAGAATATTTTTCACGTTTGGGCCTTTAAATTTTGAATAGTAATTCGAAGGTTCCTGTGAAGACGCTGCTTACAGAAGCAGTCACCAATCTGTGGCTGATAAATTGTCGCCGTTTAAGATTAGTTAGTTTTCTTAATAATGTTAATATCTTTTTATAATATGGTTTTTAAATTATCAGGCGAAATTTATACGCCTGCTAATTTAAGAACAAACGAAAAATTGAGAAGGTGGTATTTTTTATGTAACTCCCGCCGTAAGACATTAGCACCATGCAGGGTGCTAATTTATTTTTTACATATTCCATGCTCTAAAGAACAAACATGGAACTTTTTCAAATCACTTCACGCCTCCAATAAGGAGAGGGGATGGTCTCACAGAGGGCGATGAAATTCATGTTCCATCTAAAGAAAATCACAAACATCCATACCTAAGAGAAGTTTCGAATCCTCGGCCTGTTTGTTGTTGGTTGAAGAGCGGATCCTCTAACGATTCGGCCCAAAATTATTTACGACTTTTATTAATAAATCTGCAAGTGTACCTCTCTCTCTCTCTCTCTCAACACCGCCTAACACGGAATAACTACTCGTTTGTCTTCGACATCCATTATGAAGCCGGATGCGAATGTGACCTGCAGGCCCAAAAAAAAAAAAAAAGAAAAAGAAAAAGAAAAAAGGTTTCCGACCTTCTGGTTAGATGAGGAATCATCAAACAGCAGACCAAGGTCTGCATAGGAATCGCTAAAGGATTTCATAGATTCTGGTTATTTGAACAGTCTGTGAAATAGTATAATATTAGCTTACTGATATAAAGTATTTTCATTCTCATTATTTTCACATTATCAATTACTTAATAATATGAAAAATCTCTTTATAATATCAGCTAGTTTGAGAAGAACGTGATTATAGGTTCTATGACGTCACGACAACCAGTTTGGAATGAGGCCTAATTTTACACAATTGATATCTCATTACCATTACCCACTAAACAAGTAAACAATTAAATAAATCAGTAAAATTAAAATTTAACAATTAAGTAAAAAACTATCAAAGTAATAACCTTTTTTCGATATTAATTTACTTAATACAAGTAAGCATTAATGTACTAAACGTTTTTTTCGCGTATATGAAATAATTATAATTATTTTAATTCTGATAATTATTTTAATCACGTGCTATGATTGGCAATTTGCTAACATTTTGCAGTAAGTCATCAGTAGCCATTTGATATATAGTGGATTAATTGTCGTTCTATCAAGTATTCGGGCGTGTCCCAAATTCCCCATAGGACGATCCGCCCTTGATTTTTGTTTTATATTTCTCAAGTCCACTTATTTTGATGCCTGACATTTAAGAAAAGTCTGACCACGCATATTTTAGGTCATTGATGATATTCAGTTGAGTGTGTATCCTAAAATAAAAATTGCGATAAGAACAATAATAAAAGGTACTTGCATAAATGAAAAGAAATAATTCAGTATAAAGTGAAGCCATATCCCGTATATATCGGCATATAAGAAGATATTAAAAAAATAAATAAATAAATAATAATGAAATCGGGGGGGGGTCGTCTTATACTCCTAGTTTATAATCTGAATCATTTCGGAGATGGAAACCATCGTCAAGCGCTCGTCTATCTTCTATTATATTGTGTAACGGCGTTATGTTAGACGCATGTACTGTGTTCTAAAGCACACAGTACTTGCGTCTGTGTTTTCAATGAAACCCTCCTGGAGTGATTACCTGAAGTACAAATACGAAACTGAAGACCTTGTATAAGTAGTCTTATACAAGGCGAATATTTTTGAAAGTAGTCTTATTTGCCTTGTGCTCTCCGACATATACAGTCATTTAAACGTTCTCAGAATTTATACGATAATAATTATTAAACGGAAGTAATGATGTGTTCTGAATATAATACTGATTTCATATTAATTTGTCTGGAACGTGAAGACCTTTACTCAAGAGTAATGTTTCGCAAAGTGGATGCTATTATTTCACAGGATGCTTTCGTTTTTTTAGATTTCACGTTTTTGCCCAGCATATAATTATCTTTTTTTTTTCTTTTTCAAACTTAATTTAAGGGACCACAAGTGCAAAATGATTCTTTTTTTCTCTTTTTGTAGTAATCTCACCTAAAAGATTTTAAACCCTATAACACATCAGATATGAGCAGCTAAAAGTTAGATAATCCTAAAATCCTGTTCTAGCGAATAAACATGGAAACAACACAAAATTATTTCAAAATACCCCTTTAAAATATAATTATTTTAAAGGGATATCGGAAATTATAATGCCCTGAATTAGAAAGGCATTTTGCAAAGTGCAAATGGCTATACCGTTCAAGGGTACAGTGTTCAGCTTATGAAGTTCGAGATCACAGTTGAAAACATGCTCAAATCTGAGTTGAGGATTGCACTACGAAATTCTCTAAGATCAAATCTTCCCATTTTAAAACTGTAACTTTGTGGCATTTATCCATACAAGAAGAAGAATTAGCAAAACCGTATTTACAAACGCTTTTATACTAAATTGATTAGGCGCTTTGTGCTCAATGCACGTTTAAGCTTTCTGCTACTGTACACCCACAGATACGAGACCCTTCGACATTTCTGCGCATGTCAGAAGAAGGAGAATCCATTCCGATAATAGGGCAATCAATCCGTCTTGTGGGATGAGGTGTTTATTATTACACGTCGGAAAATTAACTTTTTTTATGAACATTGTCGATTAAAGTGGTAACTATTTTGTTTGTATAACAGTTGGAAATTTTTACGTATAAAGCACGTGATTTTGCGTATTGGTGACCAATTCATACATCAGCTTATTTCTTTTTCCCCTTCAACATGAACTGACTCTTCTTGGCAAGTTGCCAGACTTGGGTCTCGGATCCGATCTGTGGTCGGACAGCAACCGAATCGTTAACTGTCTCCGTATATCCCGAAATCTAAACACAAATGTATAATGAAGCCTCTACAAAAAAATCATTTGGCGTCTTTCAAGTCTTCTGAATAGAGTGGATGTTTGTTGAAGGCCAAATGTGACATCCTCCTCTTCAAATCTTTTGCCCCTCACTCTAGACCAGAATATGATCAATTCTAACTTAGAACGCACACTTCTTTCAGTGGATGATTCACAAAGGAGATAATATTTAATTATGAATTAAATAACAAAAAGTAAACCTGTTTCTATTTGTTAATTTATAATGCAATTTAGAAATACGAAACAATGGTTAAAAAAAAAAAAGAAACGCAACCTTTACGATCAAAGAATACCGTAGTTTGTTTTTTGTTGAGGGAAGGGGAAGTAATTCTGCAGTAAGATACTCACCCGCAACAATGTAAAAATGAAGATCGTAGGCCCAGTGGTACTGCATACAAACTTGTTTAAGTGCTGATGGATAATATCTAACATTCATTTAACATAAAGAAGAAAACGAGTATTTCATATATGAAATAACAAAAAAAAAAACATAATCAAGACATTATTAATTAAATTAATTTAGTTAATTGCTAGTAATTATTAATTTTTCAATTTAAGAAAGTATTCACCTTGCTTGCTTTCAGTTGTACTCTCTTTGAGATGAGAATAAAATTGCGATTTAATAATAATAATTAATTAAAAATCTCTCTACTACAGTAATCATAAACCTGAAATTTTCGTTCACATAACATTCAAATGTAACGACATAAAGCACGTCAATTGTAGGCGCGTTTCATTTTGTTCTCATAATAAACACGATGAGCATGGCTGCATCACTAACAGTCTTATGTAAAAGATATAAACGTTTACACAATGGAGAAGTGAATCTTATTAGTCATTTGGGATAACGGAACTGCGTATAAAAAAAGTTTAAGCCAGTTATCAAATTATTATTATTATAAATATATATATATATATATTGTTCATATTTTATATCTTTGATTTGAATTTATTTTTATTTATTTATTTTTATATCTGACATCTACGGTACATTTCAGATTATAGACTACATAAAGCCTCGTGGCAAAATCGGAAGTACAACTGTTCTTTGTCAGAGAAGCCCTGAATTCCAATCCTATTAAGGATGGAAAAAAAAAAAAGTGAGCCAGTCTGGATCAATCAATGACTATAAAAAGTGTTTGCTAACGGAAGCAGACAGGTGAACGCTTGCAATTAACCGACATAATAGAGCCTTGTGGCATTAATTGCCCAGACAACAACAACAATCGGTATTCGAATTAACAAAGTAAATAAATGTCTTTAAAAGGAAAGTTCGTATAACAATAATATGGCTATAAAACAAACAGAAAAAGGTGCGCTGATTAATAATAATAATTAAAAAAAATTGATTGTTTATTCATCAGTCATTAAAGTTGAAGTCTCTTGATTCATCCTTTATGTATCTAAAGAATGCAGTCTTTTTCCTTTTACACAAATATTTTCTATCCTTTTGTTGTTTGTTGAGATGTCGTGAGTGCAAATAAAACTGGTTAAATAAATGAAGAGATTCCTGAGATACAGCACTTTATTAAATTTCTTTTTCTTTATCATCTAATGTAACAGTCTTTCTTTTTTTGTTGTTATTTTTTGCTCGAATTGAATCACCGAGATAATTACAACCCATTCCATCCGAATCTTATAAATCAGTTGTTTATTGCTCATCACCATGACAACCCTGAAGCAACGCCGTCGTTCAGAAAACAGAATTTAATTATTTTTATGAGCGAAAGATACGATTAAAATGTTCTCGTCCACTTTACAATCTCTTATTAATTCTGTTTCGGAGAAGAGGAAGAATAAAGAGAAAATAAAAAAATAATAGCAAAAAAAATAAATAAAAAAGGAATCTTACTGAGCGATTAAAATAATCCCTAGGGGAAGAAAGGACAGAAGAGGGGAGGATAAAAAAATTATCCTCCCCTCGAAGTACATCATCGTAATATGTACTTCGAACATGATTTTCTTTATTGTAAAAAAACCAGGAGAGTAGGACATGCTAAAAGAACATTATTAATCATCCAAGTATCTAAACCATAATTAAGAATTCTTCATTTCTTTACAATAGCTTGTTCATACCGATCTATACTTTAAAGTAATTAAGAAGTCCTAACCTTAAGACTTGATGCAACGTTCTTAATTATGCCTGCCAAAAAAAGAAAAAAAAAGTATAATAAATAGAGAAGTAAAAGTTACTTCGTTAACAAGAGTGTTTGTAGAGGGAAAAAATGCTTAGAAAAAGAACAAGAAATTTAAAAAAATATATTTCTAAACACTGAAGAAAGCCCACACAAATCACATGGATACCTTATTAGATACATCTTTTGTACATTTGAGTTTTGAACTGCAAACTCATTTAAAATAATAATAATAATAATAATAAATGTGTCTTGTCTCTCTATTTCCCAAAGGCACTTTTTAAAAGCAACAACAATAATAGCCATAACCCTTTGAAAAAAAAAAAAAAAGTTCCCCACTATCACGCAAACCGAAGAAAAAACCAAATTGGTGCCACAGAATTTTTTCTTTAATAACCAGCTCCTTAAAACTCAATACCGTTTTTTATAAACTCATCTTCTGATGCGGATAATTGGATTCACTTTCCCAATCTGTTCTTGATATCCGACTTCGTTGAGTTTCCCTTTGATGCCCTGCTTTGTCATGATAATGAGAAGTCGCTGCGTCACCGATTGTCTCTGGTATTGCAACGAGTACCGTTCACCTGAGGATATACCTCGCTCTTTCCTTTTGCCTTCAAAAAGAAATCGTGGGTATGTGAGATTTAACTCAAGAAACTTTTTAATCGATACTCAGTAACGAAGTTCTCTGAATATATTTCCAGACCATTAGTTGGTGCCCTGCTAGCAGTACGGATCAATCCTTTTTCTATCCCCCCCCCAACTGAATGCTGCCTGTTCATTAATGTTGCGTGCCTATCGGTAACCTTTGCCCACTCGCTCTAGTTTGTGTTGTTCTAATAATAGATTCCTTTTGTATTGCTTTGCATATTATTCTAAGTGAAATGTCCAATGATGTTTCATTTCTCACACAATGGCAGGGGGGGAAGTCTTCTTCTTGATGATCAATGCAGTTGCAGTTACGTCATATTTTCTGTGCTAAGCTCGGAGATCGAAACTTTCCTACTTCTGTCCAACGTATTCAGTGCCTTTTTCTGTCTGTTAGTCATTCGAGCTAAGCTATAACCCAAGAAGAAGGGTCAATAAAGTGTCTCGAAGATAATTCTTGACGTTATCTTTCTCTTGAGCTTTGATCTAGAAAATCCACCTATAAAAATAAAAAAAATAATAATAAAAAAAAGCTACGCTTCTTTACTTCAGTTCTCTTAGATGTGCTTTAGCATATGCTTTATCTCGTCACTTGAGATTTCGAAGTGATGTCTAAAACATTTTAAAGAAAGGCAATCTATTCGCCTTATCTAGGGCGTACAATTCCGTTCGATATTTCTTTTTCTACTTTCTCTTTAAGAAATGGGAGCCATAAACCGCTCTCTCTCTCTCTCTCTGTCTCTCTCTCACACACACACACACACAGAGAGAAAGAGAGAGAGAGAGAGAGAGAGAGAGAGAGAACTAGAACCATTTATTCTTGTAGCCGTCTGTTTCTTCAGTTACATTTTGGACTTTGATAACTATTCCAGTATCTTCGTTGAGTATTTTATCTAATATTCTCCGTGATGATGTACACAAATAAAAATTTATATATATATATATATATATATATCAGGGGCGAATATTCCAGGTTTGCGGTGTTCATCCACGAAATATCAGTATCACCGATATTATATTTTTACATTTATTCCCGTTAAAGATTCCCCCAATTATTTGCAGACTTAAAATTGAACACAATATACGAATGCTTCATTCTCCTCTTCAGGAGGATAATAAAGCATTAGTGCTTCATGAAGAGGGCACTTTTCGACGCGTAAACATTGCGTCACATTCGCGTTAATAGCCCGGTCAAAATAGTTCAAAATGCATACACCTTTGAGTCCTTCGAAAAGATGTAAAGAGGAAGCAGGGGGTCAAATTCTTAGCTTTCTAATATATTTAAACCGCTGAGAAGGCGAGGCAGGATGAGCTAACATTTTGAGCTCACCAAGAACCTAGCGTCTGTGATTGGTTATTGTCTCAACCAATCCAATTGAACGTTGTCACTTGTCATGAGTTGAGCACTTTCTTGATGGCTGTATTACAAACAGCTGTTACACATGTTTTCGGGAACTGAAAATTTGAAAGTGAATGTTCGGAGAAAAAAAGTTAATTGTTTTTTCTTTTGCTTGTGCAGTGTAGCATCTGTTGATGTTGCAAAGTTTTTTAACGGTATATAGAGACATTTTTATTCTAGTCTTCAGAAACAACAGACAGTAAAAAATACCTATTCCTGAAAAAAATGAATATTCTATGTATTATGAGACGTTATTGATCTACAATAAATACCAGCATATATGAGATCGATAAGACAGAAGAACTGCTGATAGTAAAAAAAAAAATTGCTGCTCCATCAAACCATATTTATTCCTGCAATACTTTCTCTCTCTCTCTTTCTCTCTCTCTCTTCATAAGTTTTTTTTTATTATGCCATCATAAATTCACTTATTCATGTTTAGACTTTATAGCATCATGCTATTTGCTCTACCCAGTAACTTATAGGACACACACATATCACAAATGATAATTATTAATTATTCTTTACCATTAATGAAAGTGTTTTTACTCACACTCATTCTTTCCTATTCTTACATCTTATAAATGATGGTTCACATATTTTCATTTTGAGTATTTCTACCAAACTACTAATAAATCTTAAAACAAACAGATTGTTCCCCCACTCTATGCAGAATTATTCAAAGTTATCCTGTGATTAATTGCATTGGACCAATTAAGATGAGCGCTGATGCGCTATGCCCTCTCAAAACTTTCATACATCGATAAAAATGCAATCACACGGTCATGGGACTCCCCCCCCGGGGGGGGACACTTTCCCCGGGATCGATTAAAAATTTCACAAATTATAATTAAAATTGATTGAGATATGTAATCTTACACCCTTGAGCCCAGGACGCTTTGTCTGTCTTAAAATTTTATTATGGGTTGGACTCTTTCGGCCCATGGCAGGGTAGCCATAGAACACGTGTTTTATTGCAGCAATAAAACATGTGTTCCTGTTTTTGGTTCATCTTTTTCTGATTTGTGAACAGTGACCAGTTAGTTTCCCTTTGTGTCTTGTGAGTCACTGAGTGAAGTGTGAATTGTAAATTTATAGTGAAGCAAATTTAAACAGAAAAATACATTTTTGAAAGATAAGTGTATGTAATTTAATATTGTTTTACTTGTTAGTTATGTGATTTTTTTGCTTTTAAAGTGAAATAATTTAATTTAGGATTAATTAATTAGTTGAATTTTAATAAAATATGCCGGTCAATTTTTTTATATACGAAATTGTGCTAAAAACTATTAATTCTGAATACTTTTTTCTTTTTTTCCCAAGAATTAAAGATTATTAAAATCGATGCAAAATGAAAATAATGTATTTATAGTTTATATCGACAAATAATTACATAAAAAATGCTAAAAGACGTTCATTGATGTAATAATTTAATTAAATCAATAATTATAAAAATTTATTGATGTAACTATTTGTCTCCAAGCTTTGTGCCCCCCTCCCCCTTGGAAATTTTTCTCCAGACGCACGCCCAAGTATACGGTCAAATTGACGTGAAATTTGTGGCAAGGGTTGCATAACTCACAGGACAGCACTTCTTCTTTCACTATGCCTTATCCCATGTTAAACGAGGTCGGCGCACCGATCTTTAACCTTCCTCTTCCAAGTTCTCCGGTCCAGGGCGTCCTTCGGACTCCATCCTTTCTCCCTAAGATCCTCTGTCACCTTATCCCTCCACCTGAGCCTGGGCCTGCCTCTTTTCCTCCTTCCCTCCAACTCCATATACTCCACTCGTTTACCAACACACTCCTCACCCTTCCTCTCTACATGTCCGAATCACCTCAGCCTACTTTCTTGTATCTTCTTGCCAAATTGTCCCACCTTAACCGTCCCTTTGATGTAGTCATTCCTTATCCTGTCCTTCTTTGTCACACCACTCATCCATCTCAACATCTGCATCTCCGCTACCTCCATCTTCCTCTCCTGTGCCTTTGTTACAGGTCACATCTCCGCACCATGAAGCATTGCCGGCCTCACCACCATCTTATACAGCTTTCCTTTCCTCTTACAACTCACTCTCTTGTCGCACAGGACCCCGCTCATTTTCCTCCAGTTCATCCAGCCGCATGTTATTCGCTGTATTTCCTCATCCAGGTCACCATTCCTCTCGACGACCGACCCAAGGTACTTGAATTTCTTCCCTGAAATTAGCCTTTCACCCTGAAGTCGTATGATCATATCCTCGTCACTCCCCGTTGACATATATTCAGTCTTCTCCCGGTTAATTTTCATGCCTCTCTCCTCCAATACCTTTCTCCACTCTTCCAGGGTATTTTCAAGCTTCTCTCGGGATGATTCGCATAGAACAATGTCGTCGGCAAACAGCATGCTCCATGGTGCCCCATTCTTGACATCCTCCACTAGTACATCCATGACCAGGTCAAAGAGGTAGGGGCTCAGAACTGACCCTTGGTGTAGCCCTACGACAATGGGGAGCCCTTCTGTCATGCCGACACTAGACCTGACCTGAGTTTCTGTTCCCTCATACATCTCCTTCACCAACCTCACGTACTTCTCCGACACCCCCTTCTTCCTCATACACCTCCATACCTCCTGCCTGGCCACTCTGTCGTATGCCTTTGCCAGGTCTATAAACACCATGTCCAGCTCCACTTGCATCTCTCTATATTTCTCCATCAATCGCCTTAGCGCAAATATCGCATCCGTTGTCCCTCTTCCTGGCATAAATCTAAACTGCTCCTCACCAATTTTCGTTTCCTGCCGTATCCTCCCTTCAATTACTCTTTCCCATATCTTCAATGTGTGTGACATCACTTGATCCCTCTATAGTTGCCACAGTCTTGAACATCTCCTCTTCCTTTGTAGATTGGGACGAGAATACTTTTCCTCCATTCCTCTGGTATCTTTTCCTGTTCGGCTATTTTCCTCATCAGATCCCATAACATATCCACGCCCTCACTGCCCAAACGTTTCCACACTTCCCCACGTATCTGGTCTGCCCCCACAGCCTTTCCATTCTTCATTTTTCTCAGTACCCAATCCACTTCCTCTCTACTTATGTCTTGCACCGGTCTCTCGTTTGCCTCTCCATCCTCACACCCCCCCCTCTCGGATTATCCTCATTTAGTAGTTTACGGAAATATTCTTTCCATCTTCCTCTGATTTTAATCCCTCCGCCAGCTCCTTTGCTTTATTGCCCTTCCACCTTGTCTCCTGCATGCACAAGATCTTCAGCTTCCTTCTTCTCATCATGTCCACTATCTCCCTAATCTTCTCATTCATCGTACCCACATTCAGCGACCTGATTCTTACTTTACACACGCTCTCTTTCTGTTGGACTCGCTTCTTTAGCGGAACCCGTCCTTGGTTCAGTAGATCTAGCCCACTTCTCACAGTCCTAGGGCGACAGAACTGCGTGTCGCTTACGTGGTGGTACGCCCTAGCCGTGGTCGTTTCTCTGTTATTCAACATTTCATCCTTGGTTTTGGCATGGTTTTTTTATGGCCGGATGCTCTTCCTGACGCCAACCTTCCCCATTTATACGGGCTTGGGATCGGCACCGAGAAGAGTAATTTGCCCTCCACAGTACAGCACACCTAACCAAAATGGGCACGCCACGCCATTGATATATATATATATATACTGTAAATTATAGTATGCCTATAGAGTGTGACCCAGTGATCCAAAATTGCGAAACTTTGCCGGAATACATTGTGCGTCATTCGCAAGCGATATCTGAGGGGGGGGGGGGGGGGATGGAATTCCAAAATTCAGCAGGGAATGTTGTAAACAGTAAATGCGTGGAATTTGCATTATTACACAACTCGGCAGGTGCCAGGAGAATTTTAAAAAATGGACACAGAATTTCTCCCTACATTCTAGTTGTTAATACCTTCCAGAGTGTTGACACTAACCAGGTTCCAAACGGTTTTGCTCGTGAAGTTATATTACCAAAACAATTGCAATACTGTTTCTGCACTTGTCGGCATTTGTTCGCCTGAAGAAATGTCGACGAGGTCCACTATCTGCATGTGCTCTGTGATTAATGATTTGTATATAAATCATTAATCCCGTTTTGAAGAAACAGGATCGTCGGGAGTTAGATCTGGCGGAGGTCGTGAACCACTCAGTTCAATAACAAATGAATGAAGTTGCTACTTTCGGTGTGGAGCAGGCCATGAATAACAGCATTGATTCCTGCAGTGCACGTGCTTTATACAACTTTATACAACATACTATGGAAGATTCTACATTTCTACCCATTCAAGATAATCCTGACACAGGAGTTGCGCCCGCAGGACTTTCAAAGTCGACTGACATTGCTTCAACATTCCTTGCTCGAGTGGAGTTGAACACTGTGGGCCCTGATTTTATAGGGAGATGAGGCATTTCATATGAATGGAGCTGTGAACACTCACAATTATCGGTAAAACCCACATGCAGTCCAACAAACTCTTTTGCATTCTGGTTTACAGCTGGTTCTAGTGTTTTACGGCTTCGTTTATCATTGGACCATTTTTCTTTGAGGATATTCACCAGTCGGGTCCTGTGACCTACTCAGTTACTGCCCAGGGAGATATCACGATATGAGAAACAATGTTGTTGTGCCACAGCTGCAGCAGCGCCTGTGCATGGATTCAATCATTTTCATGCAGGATAGCCCCTTAACACATTGATCAATTCGTACAAGAGGTTCTTCGAGAACATTTCACGTAAACCAAAGTGATCATCCGTGCGTTTCCTAGAGCATGGCAGCCTGGTTCACCTGATGTGACGGCCTGTGACTTGGCTCTGGGGATTTGTCAAAGACAGTGTTTATCGAGATCATCGTGATAACTTGCCAGCGCTGAAGAACAGCATATGCTCAACATCAGTACCGACCAGCTGCGTTCAGCAAAACACTGAGCAAAGTTATGCAATTTGTGGCATACTGGGAAGGGTAGCAGACTGAACGGTACAGCTCGTGAATGCATAATGGCAGTGAATAAAAATGTTATTATATGCTTGTGTCCCTTTTCTCTTTCTTACACACAGAAAATTTACTACATCTACATTCTGTACATGAAGCGCAAAATTATTGAAATTAAATGATTTGGGGAATTCGCGACCCATCAGGAGGTTTTAGGACATCCCAACCGGCCATGACGTCTATAGACGTTCAGCAAAATCTGGATACGATTCAATAACACCAATTGAATAACATGGATAAGAAGTGCAATTTGATTTCACTTCACTATTTCATCCACCACAGCCGGTAGAGAGGTTAAATTCATGGACGTTCTTAAGTTCGACCAATCTGATGAACTTGTTTCAAACAATCTCTTAATACAGGTTGACTACTACTAGAACCAGAAAGCGTCACTATAAATATATAACTTATGCATTTAAGAGAATTCTTTTTGTAATTGCATTTAATTAGTTTCACTCTTGACGAAAGAGAGAGAGAGAGCCGAAGTTTTAACGATTCGGGAAAAAATTTACATTTCAAATTCCATGAAACTCGTAATCTCTTCATCTTTCTTTTATTGTTTTGCGAATGGTGGAGGGATGTCAGCATAGCATTTGCTAGCTACCAAAACTTTCTTTAAAAATGAGACACAATTTGCAAATAAAATAGAGCGATTTTATTCCTGACTTTTCTTAAAACATTTCGGAACCTTAAATAGAAATAAAAACAATGGAGTTGCCCAGTTTTTTTTTTCGATTTTTTTTTTCTCTTTTCTTTTTCTCTATCCTATGATACATGGCAAGAGGCAGGCTTCGATGATGAGGAGAAAAAATAATATTTATTTATTTATTTATATTCTACCAACAGATTGCGATTGAGCATGCCCCTTTACAGTATATACCAAACAATAATAACATGACTGTTACACTTATAATACTATATTATTAATCCAATTTTCTTTTTGTGTCGTTCAACTGAATGACTGTTTGGTTGTTGTGTTTATATGTTTCTGAAATTACCACATTTCATTAGGCCTAGAAAATACTCCCAATTTTCATATTAATTAGAAATTAGTACGAATTTTGTGATTTTTTAGGGTGGATGAAAGGTGTTAAACAATTGTTCACAATGCTCGTTGATCAACTGTCAATAATTGTGTGTATTCTCAAATTGTTATAGGAGGAAAAACTCAGGTTACCATGAAATACTCGTAGTCTAAAAGTACTTTCAATACAATTTATCAGTCTCTAAAGCAATCAAAACTGGATAGTTTATAGAAATTTTCGCCATACTACAGAGGCAAACGAGATTTAATACCAAATTAATTTGAAAGGAACAACATTAAAAACGACTTAGATCAGTAAATAAAGTGTAGGAGGAGGTATATATGTTGCATAAGCGTTTTTATTCGATTCCTGAATTGATGCAGGGGAAAAAAAAAAGCTTCAAATATTTAATCTAAGAAGATATGAACCAGGAGAAGTCTGGTGGGTGACCGCTCGAGTGCAACGATCAACTGATCTTTACGGAAACAGACAATAATCGGATTGGGAGTCATACCCATGAATGGGGGGGGGGTTCTCCGTAAAAGACGCTTTCGTAGTAGGCTGAAAGTCTTTGGGACTCAATGGAGAACATATGGTACTTGACCAACTGAACAAAGCGAAAGAGAATAATTATCCCTCTAGCCATGAGAGGTCTCCGCTTTTCACGTTGCTACCACACACACACACACAAAAAAAAAAAAAGAAGAAGAAAAGAAAAGAAAGAAAGAAAGAAATGAAAAATAAATAATAATGAGAAATATCATAAGGCCATTCACCTAATGGTTCAAGAGTGAATTTAAACAGAATATCCATATAAATTGTTACTTATATTGTTACTTATACACGAAAAATCAGTGGTTGGTGCAGATTCTGTTCTACTGTTAGTTGGAAAATACTCAGAAGATATCTGTAAATATGGTTTAATCCATGTAAAAGGATTGAAAATATTCACAAATATCTAGTGAATATTTTCCAATTGATATACTCACAATATCTAGTTAATCTCTCTCTCTCTCTCTCTCTCTCTCTCTCTCTCTATATATATATATATATATATATATATATATATATTAGGGTTACTAAGTAATTTTATAAACTTAGTTATTTTACCTCCTAATCCGAAGTAAGCAAACAGTTAAGTTTGCGCCTGAACGTAGTTCGAGTCTAAAGGTGGTGCAACTCATAGTAAAGGTGGGAAAAGCTCTGATCACTATTCTTAGTATTTTCCATAATGTAAAGCACTAAGAGATGTATACTGCAATACATTATGGGTGCAATACATCACTACCCAGACCGGTTTCACCCTTTTTTCAGGTCTCCTCAGTGAGTAGCTAGACCCCAAATACCAAGGTTTTAATAATAAGGCTCTGTATTACTAAAACCTAAAAAGTTGTGCAGGTGTGTCCAGTTCAGTGTGTTATATATTTTGGTGTTGCCAAGGTGCACACCTAAGTATCTTTGTCCTTCGCTTGACCAGGTACATTCGATCGGAGAATCATTTCTAGACTTCCATCTGCCTGACCACAAGCCCGTGGTTTTTGCAGAATTTAATTTGGCCCCTGAGGCTTGTGCATATAGTCTGTGTGCTTCCTCGGTTACTGTCATTTCTTCTTCGTTTCGGACTATTACAGTGACGTCATTGGCATATGCTGACAGGGTAATTTTTTGATGTGGCTCTGTTATGCTGTTTCGTTTGGAGATGATGGTGTCGTGTACTCTTTTTAAGAAGGGTTATATGGCCAGTGTGTATAATTGACCGGAGAGGAGACATCCTTGCTTGATCCCTCGAGAGTAAGACAAAGTGCGAGTGAGCCTGTTGTTGATTTTTAAACAGAAGTGTGCATCTCTGTAAAGCAATTGCACTGTTTCAATGATGAGAGGACCATAGCCAAATGCTTTTAGAACTTGATAGAGGTACTGGTGCTCTACCCTGTCGAACGCCTTCTCCTGATCAAGGCTGACGAGTGCTAGGTTTACATGTTGGCTGTTTGCGATGTGGATGAGATCTCTTATTAAATGGAGGTTATCATGTATTGATCTTCCTGGGACAGAGTACGTTTGATGTTGGCCAATAACTTCAGGCAGTGTTGGCTTTATTCGGTTTGCTATAACTTTGGAAATGATTTTGCAATCGGTATTAATTAGGGAGATTGGACGCCAGTTTCGGATATCCGTGTGGTCTATCGGATATCAATATCAACTGTCGGATATCAACTGTCGGATATCAATGACCTCCCACAATCGTGACGGATTGTGGGAGGTCATTGATGTAGGCTTCTTGAAGTGTTTTGAGAAGAAGTGGTCCGAGTTGATTCCAGAAGACTTGGAAAAACTCTGACGTGAGACCATCAAGGCCAGGAGATTTGTTCTTTGGCAAAGATGTGCATGCGGTTTTCAGTTCATCTAGCGTGATTTTGTTTTCTAAGTGGTTCCGATCTATTGCAGAGATTTTTTTTTGTTTCTCTCAGTATTTCGTGAATAGCATGATGGGATGTTCCTGCAGTGCTGTATGCATTCTTGTAGTATTGTAGGATTTCAGAGGTGATTTTACTTGGATCTTCTGTGATGCTGTCATCTTGAAGTCTGTATCTAGTGAATATTTTCTACTTGATATATATATATATATTTATGAAGAATTGAATGATTAGAACCGAGATTTAAGTAAAAAGGTTTTAATATAAAAACACGACTAGTTTCGGCCTGTAACAGCCTTCATCAGTCCTTGACTCTTTATCCCGTCATCTGAATGAAGAAAATCTGTGTGGAGGGGATGTTATTGAGCTAATAGCTCTAGTCATGGCTGAGTAACGGCATTAGCCGAGCCTCAGTTAAAACTTCATTGGCTTACAGCATTGCTATCCGCTACCCAGGAAGTACTAAAAAGGACTACTCATGGTTATCATTTGAATATATATATATATATATATATATATATATATATATATATACATTTTTTCCATATTATATATATAATATAAATATATTTTTTTCCATATTATTTATATATATTTTTTCCCATATTATATTTATATATATTATATATATATTTTTTTCTATATTATATATATATATTTCCATATAATACATATATTATATAATTTTTTCCATATTATATATATATATATATTATATATATATTTTTTTCCATATAATATATAATGCAGAGATTTTTTTTGTTTCTCTCAGTATTTCGTGAATGGCATGATGGGATGTTCCTGCAGTGCTGACGAGTTTATATATTTTTATATATTTATATATATATATATATATATATATATATATATATACAGGGTGTTCGGGATAAATTTGACATATTTATAATTAATTATATTTTTCCGTAAGTTACATGTATTAACACACACTTCTCTTCATTTAAAAGTTTGGACCCTTCTTCATTCATATACAAGATGTCAGAAAGGATGGATAGCTGGAACCCACCTGAATCATGGAAGAGAATAACTTGTATCATGATGATTCGTGCCCGCCATCAAAATAAGGATATTACGACTGCTGCCCAATGCTCCCTGAATACAGTAAAAACAATCAGGCATGAACTAGAGACTTGCAATGGTGACTACGAGGATGTAGCAAGAAGAAAGATCCCTAGCAGACGATCTGATTGCGTTCGTACAGCAGAATTCCTCGCAAATCTGCAGGAACAGGTGTTGAAGAACCCTGGCATTGGAATTCGGGCTTTGTTCGTGGAGTTGCTAACTGTAGTCAAGCCCTGGATAACAAGGGTAGCCAATGGTAGGCCGTATGTATGGCAGCAGGATTCGGCCCCTTGCCACACCTCTGGGAAAAGTCAAAAATGGTTGTCTGAAAATTTCTACGACTTCACCAGTCCAAATGTTTGGCCTCCAAACTCCCCAGACCTTAACCCCATGGATTATTTTGTATGGGGCGCAGTTGAAAAAGACACCAATCGCACTTCCAGTAATACAAAAGCCCAGTTAATGGATAAAATTAAAACAATTTTTGCGGCCCTTCCCAGGGAGACTGTAGCATCAGCTTGTTCGAGGTTCCGAAGCAGAATTGAAGCTGTGATCGATGCTAATGGTGGTTATTTTGAGTAAATCTTGTTGATAGTATTGTAATTAACTCTGCCTGTAATGTTTTTTTGTCAATTCATTAAATTTAATAGATACAAAGAAGATTTTCTTTTTCCTTACGAAACTGTCAAATTTATCCCGAACACCCTGTATGTATATATTGACATTTATGTCTTTAGGGGTGAAGCAAGATGCTTTTCATATTCCCCGCTATCTGTTGTAGTTACAGTGAAGGTAAAATTTATGAGCAGATTGCTCGCGCTGAATGGGCATGGATATTATACATCACTAAAGGAGGCTAATATAGCTTTTGGGCTTCTATATTTGAATATGTCCGTTGGATCGTATGCTTCAGCTTGCTGAACCAAATCGTTGGGATGTGTGGACGTCTTTAGGAAAAACTTGGTTGCTAACGGTTGTAGAAAAGAGAAAATATAGGGAATATTTGTGTCTCTGTGGAGTTGATTGTTTCTAACATACCACGGGGCGTTCAGAATCATTCTTAAGCACTTGTTTTGCACTCGCTGTATTTTGATAATGTTAGCATTAGAGGTGTGGCTCCAGGCCGGAGAGGCATAGGTGATTATAGGACGAATTGTCATTTGGTATAGTTTCAATTTGATTCTGTCGCCGAGCTTGCTATTTCTATTAATTAGCAGATAGATCTGAGTTATGGCTTTAGATGCCTTTGTGCACGCAGACTTAGTGTGCTGATTGAAAGATAGCTTTTTGTCGAGAATTACACCCAGGTAATTTGTTTTTTCTGTCAGGGAATTTTAGTATTGAATAGTAACACATCTCCTACAGGAGACATTGGCCTTTTTGAGAAAAGAACGGCTGAGCTTTTCTGGGAGTTGACTTCCAATCTCCACTTAGAGAACCAACCCTCCAGCTTTAGAATGTTTTCTTGAAGCTTTCTGGTAATGAAAAGGGGGTCTGAGAGATCTGGTTAGTATTGCCGTATCGTCCGCATACAGACCAAAATGGAAGTCATCGGATTGTGCGGGATGTCTGACATGTATATAGAGAACAGCAATGGGGCCAGTAGTGATTCCTGCGGCACTCCAGCGAAGATGTGGCGCTGGGAGGATATAGAACCGTTGATTTTTATTTGCATTGATCTATTCTGAAGATATGAATGGATTAAATTAACCATTTTTAGTGAGGTACGGGCTGAGATAAGTTTGTGCAGGAGTCCAAAATGCCAGATTTTGTCAAATGCTTTGGATAAGTCTAGGAGAACAGCGCCTGTGCACTGGTGCCAGTTGTAGCTGGTGGTGATGTATTCGACAATTCTGTGGATTTGCTGGGTAGTACTATGGTGTTGCCTAAAACCAAACTGTTCTTTAGAGAGGATGTTTAGGTCATTTACTGAGGTTTGGAGTCGTGAGAGGATGACCTTCTCTGCAACCTTACCCAGATTTGAGATGAGGCTGATTGGACGATAATTTTGCGGTAGGTGTGGGTCTTTGCCTTGCTTATGTATAGGAATTACGTCAGCCAGTTTCCAGGTGGAACGAAAATAGTGAAATCTTAAAATTGCATTTATTATACTGGTCAGATGCACTACTCCTTTTTGGGGCAGAAGTTTAATCACCCGATTAGTAACGCCGTCTGGCCCAGGAGATTTTTTGTTCTTTAATTTTTTAATAATGTCATATATCTCAGCAAATGATGTTGGTGCAATATGGTTAGTGCTGGTGATAGGAAGTTTGAGTGAGTGTCTGACCTTGCTGTGAATCTTATATATGTGGTCAAAGTCAAGGTTTCCATACGAAGGCCTGCATTGCTCCTCTAAGTTGTATGCTATAACTTCTGCTTTCTCTACATCTGTGTGAGCAAGGCCCTGGTCAGAGAATATTGAGGGAGGGGCTCTGTCTTTGTTTTTGATATTTTTCAGTAGTCCCCAGATAGAGTGATCAGTAGGTGAAATGGAGGATAACTTTTCATCCCATACTTGGTCTCTATGAGCTTTGAGTGCATCTCTTACTGCCCCATTTAATCTGTTTAGATTTATTTTATCTTGTGGTGCACACGTGTTACAGAATCTTTTCCTAGCTCTGTTTTTGTCTCTGATCAAGTTCATGATGTCTTCAGGCAAACGATCTGGCTTGCGGGCAGATTTGTAGGAGGAAGCTACCCGTATAGCAGAATTAATTTGTTGTGTGAGATTTGTAACTGCAGTTTCTACTTCTTCTTTTGTGCGTATGTGAGGAACAGGTCCAATATAATCCTTGAGTGCTGCTGACAGTCTTTCCGATGCAATGTAGGAGTGAGAAGGAGGACACAGGTATTCTTGATTTCCCAGCTGTAGTAGAATTGAATTGTGATCGGATGATAGTTCATCCATAGATATGATGCTGTATTGAGGTTTAATATCTTGCAGGATAGCTATATCCAGGATGTCAGCACTGCCGAACGTACTGAGATGAGTTGGTTCGGTGGGGCCTGCCACAACAGCGTTGCTTAATCCTAAGTAATTGGAAAGGATGCAACCATTCTTGTTTGTGGTTGTACAATTCCACGCAGGATGCTTGGAATTCAGATCCCCGGCAATAATGGTGGGCTCTCTGATGCATAAGATGGCATTTAGATCAGAGTGAAGTAGAGATTTTTGGGGAGGGTTGTAAGCTGAGTAGATTTTCAGTTTGCCAGTGGAGCTGGTGACTACTTCCACTCCTGTGATCTCAAGGTTAGTGGTTGAAGGATTGCTCACAGAGTGGTGCTTAATGTAGTTTTTAATGAAGATGGCAGTGCCCCGCCTCTGTAGAGTAGTCCGTCATTTCTGTATAGGTGATAGCCCCTTATTGTAGGATTGTCTGAGGGTCTTAAATGAGTTTCACTGATTAAAATAACATCTGGTTGATACCTATATGTGAAGTCTCGGAGTTCCAGAATTTTGTTTTTGAGGCCATTTGCGTTCCAAGCAACTATCTGAAGAGATGCTGGAATGAGTTTGTTACTATTCATTTATGAGAGCTGTGAGGATGACCTGCGTTTCACGAAGAAATCTTTTAGTGGAGGTTTCAGTAGGGTTTGATAGGCTGAAATTTTGTAGCATGTTTGCTAGTGAGGCCGTAATAACAGCTGATAGGTTTTAGGTGCTGTTGGTTGATTTTGTTCTGGAATTGGGCTAATTGTACGGGTCACATCGGCATAACTTCTTGTTTGCTTTTGGGTGTCTCTATTATTGGAGGTCTCCGACCGTGGCCACTAAATCTCCGGTTTTGATGTCTGGACCTATGGTGTTCTTGTACTGTAGCAGGAGGGCTGATTGATTGCCTCCATCCGTCTGTTCTTTGGGTGCTGAGTACATCCTTTGTAGTTCACAGGATGAGGGCCACTGCAGTTCGCACATTTGGCCGAGATGGTCCTCGGCTTTGTGCCGGTATTGGTTGGGTGGCTGTCTCCACATTTTAAACATCTATATTCCGCTCTGCATAGATTCTGGGCATAGCCAAACTTCTGGCACCCGTGGCACTGCCCAGAAGATGATCTTTTACGGAGTGGTTCCGGTGTAACGATGAGACCACAGACTGTTTTTAAGTTGTAGATATCCTTGTATATTTTATGAATCTCAACAAGAACTAATGGCATAGGAGTCTTGTCTGCTTTGTACATTCTGCTGACCTTGACTGGAGGCAGATCCTGAGAATTTAGGTCAGCAGCTATTTCTGCTGTGTCAATGTCTTCACAGACACCACGAAGGACTACTTTTAATTTTTTTTGGAGCTGAGCGCCAAGGTATGATACTGGATGCCTCTGTCATCCAGTTCTTTGGTCAACCTTCTATAGTCCGTCACTGTTGCTGGCTGGATCTTTATGCCTTCATTCATGTTTTTGGCCTTAATGAAGCTAATATGCAAACTGGACATTGTGGATCTTAAAGCTGCCCACTTATGCTTTTCTCTAAGGATGATCGGAGGCACCTTTTCTTTGGGAGAAATAGCGGCGTCCGAACCCTGAGAATCCTGTTCCATTTCAGTATTGTCATTGTGCGGTTCATCTGTTGTTCTTCGCTTTTTGCGTGCGCGCACTTCTACAAAGTCTGAAGGAGTAGAAGGCACCGATTCTAAATGATCTTCAGCGACAACGTCTGAGACACGTTCGAGGGGGGGGGAGTGTCATACAATTTCACTTTTCCCGGCCAATTATCACTTAGCAGCTTTCCTAGTCTGAGGAATTCCATGTATACTTCCTCGAATTTGGTCTCATTCAGAAGTTTTGCCATTTCAACAATTTAAAATGTGTTAAGACACAGATGGAGAAAGAGTAGAGATTTCTCAGGTGTCCCGAGCAGGAAAAGATAATCCTGTGGACTATCTTTTCCTGAAAAGACAATCCTGTGGACTATCTTTTGAGGGCCCACTAGCAAATCCTGTAGACACTCTTAGGTGTCTACCAACAATAAAATGTCACTATGAGAAACAAACAAAGGCGATACTAGCGGCTGTAGGCCTAGCGTATCGTCCTTGTAATTACAAATGACTTACCTGGATAAAGCACTATGGAAAATAAAGTGACTGTTTATGGTAGCAAGCAATTAACTATATCAATCAAATTCACAATTCATCATCAATAATACATAACACGAAACACTAACAGACGAGCCGCCATCTTTTTCAATTCAAATACCATATATATATATATATATGTATGGTATTTGATTCAAATACCATACATATTTTCAATTCAAATACCATATGTATAATATGGAAAACATTAAAAGGTAGATGAAGTAAAGAATAGGTTATCTTTTTTGAAATCAATCCGTTTTCAATATTAACAGCATATTTTTAAATATAATTTTAGTAACAATAGATAAAAAAATTATTTTTTATCTATTGTTACTAAAATTATAATGATACCTTTCAAAAAATTATTAATTATCTCATTCCTACCATATTTCATCAAAATCAGTGAGATGGCTTATGTCACAGTATCATCAATAGATGGATAAAGTTATGACAAAACATAAATTAACATGATTTATACACTTACTACATGAACTTTCTGCATATTTTAAATATTCGTATCCATACGTCATATTCTAATTAAAATATTATTATTAATTCAGAAAAGCTAACGTAAGTCAGTGGGATTATTCTCCCTCACCATCCTTTCACTAATAATATTAGTAATATTAGTACGCAGTCACTTCATAAATCTATGATTTTTTTCTATCATTTTTTTTCTATCATAACAAAATTTAAAACCCTGGTAATGTACAATATATTGTACATTATATACTATTTTATACCTTCCGATCATACATTTGATAATATCAAATGTATGAATCTGGGCTTACTATGGTATGTGTTTTAAAAACTCTTTTGTGCGACCAGCTATTTTGATGTAATGTAACCAAGAAACAGTGAGTAACAAAAATTTTATTCATTGAACTCTTTGGAAAATGTTAAAAGTGTAAACTAAATATCGTGAAATATTTTTTTTAAGTTACATTTTCAATTTTTTTTTTAGTGAATATACTTATTTTGGCATATTATACTATATAAGTATATTTCGAATATACTTATATAGTATTTCGGCAAAATAAAATATGCATTTGTAAACTTAAATGAACAAAGATGTGTGCTTTGGTTGTTTTGTTTTTCCACAGTGAATTTTTTACTCAGTTATTCTGATTAGAACTTGATATTTAAATCCACAACTTTATACCTTAATGCAATTCTGTTTAATTATTGTAAAAAAATCATTACTGTGAAATTAATGCCAGGAACAGGGGGGAAAAAATGTTGAAAACTAATATCCATGTATTGATTATTTTAGAAATTGTCTAATGCTACCTATTGACATTGTTTGAGTTATCTGAAAACAATTCGTTCACAAAATCCAAAATCCGAACTGTTAGAATTTGGTTGTTTTACAGAGATATAATTTGATTGTTTTACAGTAGATAATTAACCCCAAAAAAACGTGACTTAAGAAAGTTTGGTATAGAAAAACTGTTTGTACTCTCTCCAGATAACACATATACAAATTTTACCTTTCCTCACACAAAGTAAGATAAAAACACACCAGCAGTATATCCAGCAGCATGTGAAAACATGTCATTGAGTCATCTGTACAAAAGGTTAATTTTTGAAGGAACGGTCAGGGTAGGGCATAGTAAGTGTAAACAGTACTATAAGAAAATACCATAGAGTCGAGTGACTTTGGACTTAAGGTAATCGTTCATCCACTGCAGCTGCTGTTTTGTGTTGTGGTGTTTTGTGTTTGGTAATGTAAAAATAACGGGTGAGCCACAAAATTCTTTAAAAGTTTCTTTGTGAAAAGTTCTAATTGTTTAGAATTTTGTAACAGAAAATTAACATAAAATATAAGATCAGAACTATTAATCAGTGAAATAATAATAATAATAATAATAATAATAATAATAATGATAATAATAATAATAATAAATAACTATTTATTTGTGGTGCCACATGAAGTAATCTAAGAAGAAGAAGAAGAATGAAGGAAAACGATAGAAAAAATCGACAGTGGGTGAAAAATACGAATATTCAGTTATCATCGGAATAATTGATTGCCAATTTCTTTTGAATAAGACTTCAAATTTATTTCCTAAAGAAATTTGTATTTCTGGTGGAATTATTGTAAGATGTGCATTGACAAAATCACCTTGTAGTTGGAAAGAATTACCTGAAGAGTTAAAAAAACAGAATTCTTGGTTAATAAAATATAACCATCAGCTGAAGTGGGAAATTGGTTCACTATCTCTGGACAAACTAAGAAGTTGGATGATAGAATCAACATGCAAATATCATATATTACTTGCCAAAGGAAGAGAAAAATCAAAAACATTAACGAAGTTAATAGGGATGCCTGTTCTTGATTTAAATGAAATTGGATGCCCAAAACGTGAAAACATAATGTGTACTTTTAAATGCTTTTGGAAACATAACAAAAGATTCTGTGCTTTTAATAATTCTCAGAAGTGTATGTATTGGTTTCAAAAAAATAAATATGCAACCCTTAATTTTACTACAGTAATAAATTCTCAACGATCACCAGATGAAAATTAACTTTCAGATGAGCATTGCATTGTCAAAAACCACATGATGACAATTCCACAAGCATGGGAAGAACCTCTGAACAGATTTAACAATAAGAAGATTAAGGAAGAAAAAAAATAGATTGTATTTTTCATTTTATTTATTTTCTGTATGTTAGAATCAGTAAATATAATTTGTAAATAATATTTCATTCACATAAAATGTTCAAATTGAAATGAACAAATTCGGTGTCGTTGATGTGTTATACAAATTTAAGTAAGACCAGAACATTTTTTTCCCTTGTGAAATTTCATGCCACAAACTAACCAGACTTTTTCTTTTTTTTTTTAAATCCACTCAGTGAAACTGTGTCAACTCTTGGAAGCAAAAAGAAATGGGTATTAAATTAATAGGCAGAATTTTAGGGGAGAATATTTCACCTGAAAAGTGACAAAAAAATAAAAAGGTATCGTAGCATGCAGATAACACATGAATTGGAAGAGAAAAATCAAAAAACATTAACAAACTTAATAGCAAGACCAGTTCTTTATTTAAATGATACCAAATAATGAAAACAATATGTGCATTAATTTCAAAACTTTGAAAAACCTGATGAATTTCTTGTTTGCTGTGATCATAAATATTTATTTGAGGGTAAACTTTTTTTTTTCTTTACAATTTTTCTTTCTTTATTTCTTTCTTTCTGAGCTACTTTTCATTTGAAAGAGGAATAAATAATTATTTATTTGTATTGGAAAGAATATCTATTATAATAATTATGTTAAAATATATACATAAATACCCCATCAATTGGTCAAATGGAAATGAGTTTTACATAATTGAACTATGTAAAAACCATAGTTCAACTTGTTTTGAAATGTCACATGGAGAAAAATCACATGAATTACACGTAAGCACCAGTGGCAAATCATACACTATGAACATCAGTGCAAATGTTAAAGCAGAAGAATAAGAAAGAAAAAAATTACTGTTTTTTTCACTTTATTTAATTTCTGTATGTTAGATTCAGTAAATACAATTTGTTAATAATATTATAGTCAAATAAAAGGTAACATAAAAATTAACAACTTGTATATTACAGAGCTAATATTCATTTGAAATAATAAGAAATAACTATTTATTTGTTGTGCTGACAAAAGAATTTCTAAAAGAAAACGCTACAGCGAGTTCAAAACCTTGTTTGTCTCATATCTGTTACTTAAAATTACTAATGCTAAAGAAAAAATAAATAAAACAATAAATTTCAGTTACAGAAATAGGTTAAGAGCACAAGGAATCGAAGGTAAAATTAATAATCATATTGGTTTAAAAAAAAAATAATAAATGTAAGCATTAATTTACTACAGCAATAATTTCCCATGGGGAACGAAGAGTTCCAACCTAAACACAAGATTTCTCACCTATGTACAACAAAATTGGCGACTGGATAAGAGAGATATCTTTAAGATAAGACTTAATGAGAAATCTACAGTGTTGGAAAATAAATTCACATATATTTTATTTAGTTATTAATTTTTCTCAGTTATTCTGTTAGAATATGTAGTTAAACTGAATTTTAAAAGTAAAATAGAAAAAATAACGAATCAATTTGTAAAAAAAAAAAAAATCATTTCACTCGTCAGAATTCCATACTCTAACAGCACTCTGAATTCGAAACCGGAAATAACACTTACCCTAAACAAAAAGGCACATTGACTTTCCCACCAAGCTTGGGAAAACATAGCACGAGTAATTGTGGGAAAAAATATCTTTCAACTCCTATGTTTTGTGTGTTTTTGTGCTGTGAATATATGTTAGCCCCAGTAACCTATAATGAAAAAGTCAACTGCATTTTCAGACTTGTGCTTGGGTTCTGTGCTGTGAATATATGTTAAAAATCAACAATTTGGAACATTCAGAATATCTAGACAGTACCAAGATGTTCCCATTCTGGAAAGAAATGTAAGTTAGTTTTTTTTTTTTAACTTAAACATAACAATTGATAATTGTAATTTCAATAATCACTACTCGTATGTTTTGGTAAGCGTAATTCTAATACTGAATAGTTTTTTTTTTCATAAGAATAATCATAGGATACATATTAGAGTACCAACATGGATACATTAGCGACTTTTCATGTCTAATGTGTATGTGTGTGTCTGTGTATGTATGTGTATTTAATGACAGCAGTATAATTAAATTATTCAGAAAAACTCGAAACACGACCGCCATCACGACTTTCTCTAAGAATTTCCACCCTTTAACAGGAAAGAAATACCCAAAATGTATTGGAAAATTAGTACAACCATCTATAGACAACCAAAGACAAAACTTGATGACATTGATGGATGTCACCCTGGGAAAATTCCAAGATATCTTATCTCAAAAACATTGCCCAGAATTCCATAGACAAACCAAAACACCATGTGATATCACAGAGAGACATATGTTCCCCAGAAATATCCAAACACATAACGTCATGATTCTTATCTCTAAATAACACACACAATGCAATAAGCAAACCAAACATACCATGTGATGTCCCTGACAGATGAGGGCCCCCAGCGAAATTCCAAACATTTCCAAACTTTATCTTATCACTACCCATCACCCATAATACCATATGCAAACCATTTACTTATCTACAACTCATAACAGCACACATCCAGGACACTGACATCGCTTTTCCTTTTACCCTACCCCTATTTGGTTCATAGTATCCCACCAATCACGACACGAATGCTTATCCACTAATATATCTCCCTTTTCCATTTAAAACAATAACGTCACTTATTTACAACTAACAAATTACGTCACTTATCTTCATCTGAAAACAACACACATACACGTCATGATTCCTTATCTTATCTTGATCTTGTCAGAAGTGTCCCATCAATCACGACACGATTCCTTATCCACAAATATATCTTCCTTTCCATTCAAAACAATAACGTCACTTATTTACAACTAACAAATTACGTCACTTATCTACATCTCATAACAACACCCACCCACATCACGATTACTTATCTTGATCTTGTCAGAAGTGCACCACCAATCACGACACGAAACCTTATCTCTAATCATCACCCATAATTCCATAAGCGAACAAAACAAAGAACGTGACGTGACACACATCACGGAAAAACTCCTAACATTCCAAACTCATGACGTCACACACAATGAGGTCATCATCTCAACAAGCCTCACGTCACAATTCCTTATCTTATCTTGATCTTGATCATGTCAGAAGTGACCGGTATACTACTGAATTGTAACGAAAATTTCAAACACTATAATAATAAAACTAACCGCTGCGAGTAGATATTTTTTAAAAATATTTGCCACAATGATACAAACAAACATTTACTATTTTAAAGAAGTTTTGATAGTTATAATCATCACCGTTTGGTGTAGTTTTTATCACACGATATGAAAAGTTTTAAGTAAATATTCTTGTTGCAGAATTCGATGCCAACTCAACGACTTCCTGCAGCACCGACTCGTGTGCTATTGTTGATCGATGCAAAGAAGGTTTAGGGAAAAATCAACTTGTAAGGCTAGCACTTCGACCAAGAAACGCAAATCTGAAATACTTGGTTATTTAAGTTTCCCTTGTCTGTGACACATTCTAAGAAGTAAAACAAATTTCAGAAATTTATATTTATTAATTCAACTCAGTATGCAACATTTATGAGGGATTCCGTCCATTCATATTTATTTATTTTTCCTATATATTTACTGTAAAAACTTCAGCGGCGCGATTATTTAATTCAAATAATTTAGGATAATTTTATGACCAAATGACAATAATAATGGCCCTTTGTACGTGTTCATCTGAAATATTCACAAGCGGTTGCCTAGAAAATACTTGCAAACAAATATTTGCAAACACATCAACAGTTCTAGTAGCTCATGGCAACAAGAGTAATTTAGTTCTATAAAATACATTACATATTATTTAGTATCTTAAACCATCACAGACTCTGAAACCAAACAAACTGTAATGTTTATTAAAATATAGCAATTCAAGTAGGTCATGGAAACGAAATATGGGGACGAAAAAATGAACGACTTTGGTTACGCTAAATTGTATGCCTTTTGTTCAAGAGTCCTGTAAAGTATTTTATTAAGAATGAAATATGCTATTTTGTCAGCTCAGATTGCTGCAATACCCTAAGTAGCCATATGAAAAAAAAAGAAAAAAGAAAAAGCCAACTTGCTTACCTTTATTATTGAAAACCGGTGTGAGTAATTGACCTTCAAATTGAATGAGATTACTTTTCTTGATAGGAGGTTTCATGAAAGGAGCTTCTGATTGAAGAGATTTGAGACACAGAAGGTGGAGTTTTTTTATTTCTTTATGAAAGCAAGCCTAAGTATCACGTGCACTTCATAGGAATCATCTTGATAATTCCTATGAAGTGCACAGGAATTATCAAGATGATTCCTATGCAGTGCACGTAGGAATCTGTGGAGTTTTTTTATTTCTTTATGAAAGCGAGCCTAAGTATCACGTGCACTTCATAGGAATCATCTTGATACTTAAGGGAACGCAAGCTTTATTTATTTATTTTGATGGTCAAAAGTTATATAGTAACGCAAAATGTAATATAAGATTTCCTTTCCTGAAAAAATTGAAGTGTCAGTTAAATATTCTGGTTTGCAATTCATAATCTGCTTTCTTCTTCTTGGCTTCGTGTATTAGGCAATTGTTTGTCTGTAACGTTTTCAAGGGTTTAAAAAGTCTTCTGCCCATCTCCTCCTCCTCCTGGGTCTTCCTCTTGATCGGTGTCCTTTTGGTTTATATGCAAATCATAATAATACCAGAAATCCAGAGCCAACAGTCTGGGGTGCATTAGTACTCTCCTACAGCCGAAGAACATTTCATTCATAATCAGGAATAGGATAAGGGGCAGAGTTTGTAAAGAGCTAATAGAAAAGTAATAGTATTGATGCTTTACTACACATACATATCGACTTCCTTATATATGATAGCAGTGTTTATAGGTCATTATTTTAAATGATGACCTATAAACACTGCTATCATATGTATTATGCTGTAATTCTCCCCTCCCGTCATCTCTTCTCTCCTTTGACAAATGGAACCGCTCATTATTAAACATGAGTTTCAGTCCGGTAGCGATAGAAAGAGAATTATTGACATTAAAAGATATATTTAAATATCTCTTGATTTCTTTCACAAAAGACATTTTGTACTCACAATAGCTCAATTGGTTTCGACGGAGCCCCGTTGGAAAGATCTGGGTTCGAGTCCCGTCTTTGATGAGGAACCTTTATCAAGTCTTTTCAATCAAATGGTGAGGTGGCCGGTCTCATACGGTAGTGGAAGGATTTTTTCCTCCAGAAAACTCGGGTTTTTCATCCGGCAAAAGAGACAAACTGATCATTTGAACTCACAGACTTACAGGCAATACTTAGGCGATACAGCAGATGATTGGAAAACCTGCTGCATTAATTGCCTAAAACCTCTATTTAAGAAACTCAACCCGCCTTAGATGGAACGAGAATTGGATGATGGATAAGCACACACACACACACACGTATTATACATATATATACAATATCCCCAAGTTAAAAATTCATTTTCATATATATATATATATATATATATATATATATATATATATATATATATATATATATATATATATATATATATATATATATATATACACACACACACACACACACACACAGTAGTGAACAAATTAATCTGAGCACTCACATTTTACAGAAAAAATTTAATTTAACAAGAAAATAAATAACTGTATTCATTCACTTAGGCATAGACTCTACAAACGTAGAACACATTTTTTATTTTTATTTCTGCATCTCGAAACCATACTTTTATAATGGATTGCATTAAGTTATCCTTTGGATCACAATTTAATTTTCCAATTCTCTTTTTCACTGTGGCTTACAAATTTTCTGTTGGGTTAATGGCAGGAAAGTTATCCGGCCACTGAAGCAATTGGAAATTGTGATTTTTGAGGAACTCTTTCACTTTTCTTGAAGTGTGGCATGGAGTGAGATCCTGTTGGAAGATGAGTTCTTTGTCTTTATGGATCTGTGGGACCATTCCGATATTTTTATGTATTGGTCACTATTTATCATATTGTCAACAAGCACAAGTGATCCTGGACCGTCATGTATAAAACAACACCAGGGTTTAAGAACTTAAAGGTGGGTGGGTGGGAGAAGTCCTCTCAGTTACTAATTTACAAATATGGAGCACTCGCTCTCCTTGGACAAAGAAATTGTTGTCATCTGAGAATATGACTTTCTTCACTTCTCAACAGTGCAATCTTTGTACACTTTTGCCCACTGGAGCCTCTTTTTCAGCATAGCCTTCGTCAACAATTGTTTCTTTTTTGGTCTGTGGGCAGTCCACCTTGCTTCCAACAATCACTGGCTGAAAGGACTTCTCCCACCCACCTTCAAGTTCCTAAACACTGGTGTTGTTTTATACATGATGTTAATATCAGAAACATTTATCCTACTAGCTGCCAAGTCTCTATTTAAGTCTACAGCAGACACAATCTTGGATTCGTTTTGCTTTTCCTAACTAGTAACGATTCCTGAGTAAGTGTAGTTTTCCTTCTCTGCTCACATTTTCCTTTTCTGTCAGGAGAAAAGGTACCTGTCTCCCTAAACCTCTTTAAAATCGCTTTAGCAGTATCCAAACCAACACGACACTCATTGCACTGGCAATTTGTCTTTGAGTCATGGATGTGTGCTGAGAAAGAGTAAATTTTTTTGAAAGCATTCTTGGAGATGTATCCATTTTATAGCAACGCAAAATGAAAACACTATGAATTCCAACTTGTTTACAATATTAAAAACGCAAAACACTATTAATAAACATCGTAGAGACAGTTAAAACACGCAGCACTACCAAAATGGCAATCAACCCGAAACCAAAATCACTAGAAGTGGAAAAAACCACACCAAAACCAAAAACTTATGGAAAATTCGGCTTGTTCGGATTAATCTGTTCACTACTGCAATAGAAGTATACAGTGTGAAACTGACTCAGTGAACATCACAGTAGTTATATGGTGGAAGTTAATTTTTGTCATATCATGCTAGTTAGGATATAAATTCATTGAACAGATGTGTTTATATTTTAGTTAATCTTACAATTTTTGCTTCCAATGGTCAATCAAGATCGAAACATTTCATTTAAACCGTGTGTTGCTGTATACGCAAAATTACTTGGGGCCACATTCTTTGTTTCATTTTTTTTTTTTTTCGTCGAAGATATTTTGACTATATTTTAGGTCCGTCTTTAATTTTTAATGTATTTAACGAAATAATGAGTTAAAACGAATTCTTGACAAAAATTAAATAAATATATATAAATGTTTTTGATAGTGATTGTGACTCCAATAATAATCGGGCAGAAATTTGAAAAGTAGTTTCAAAAACCATCCCAACCTTTGGCTTTTATTTACAGAAAGTGATTTTCCACATTTCTGAATCCATAACATAACATCACTGGCCAGAAGGGTGAAGCAAGATGCTTTTATTCCTCGTTGTCTGATAGGGAGGACCAATTGAAGGAAAGATTTATGAGCTGTGAACTCGCCCTGGGGGACACGGAGATTAGTCATTGTTGTTAGTAATTAGGATGGTTTTTGGCCTCTTGTATTTGAAGAGGTCAGTTTCACCATAGTTTGCTGCCTGTTTAACTAGATCGTTGGGGTATGTGATTGAGAAGAATTTTTTGAGAAATTCTTTGAGAAGAATTTTTCCGCTGTAGTTAGTAGGAAGGAGTAGATGTAAGGGATATTTGTATCTCTATGCAGTTGGACGTTCCTCACAAACCACGGTGCATCAAGATCATACTCAAACACTTATTTTGCACTCTCTGCAGCCTGAGGATGTTGGTGTTGGATGTGTGGCTCCAGGCTAGAGATGCATATGTCACTATGGGGCAGATCGTCAGCAGGTAGAGGAGTACTTTGATTCTGGTATTTAGCTTGCTTCTTCTATTTATTAGAGGGTAAAGTTGTGCGATGGGTTTAGATGCTTTCGCGCATAAGGCTTTGATGTGCGGGTTGAAAGGTAATCTTTTGTCTAGAATTACCCAAAGATATTTTGTTTCTGTTTGCAAGGGGATTTTGGTGTTGAATAGATAAAGGTCCCCATTGGGAGTTGCCAATCTTCTGGTGCAAAGTATCTCTATACTCTTTGGGGGATTCACTTATAATCTTCATTTGGAAAACCATTGTTCTAGTTGTAGTAGGTTTTCTTGCAGTTTTTTAGTGACAAGATGTGGTCGTAGAGATCTGGCAAGTACTGCTGTGTCATCCGCATAAAGTGCTAAGATGGATGATATTGGGTTGCGTGGGATGTCTGCCATATATATCGAGAATAAGATCGGTGCCAGTAGGGAACCTTGGGGAACGCCCGCTGAGATCCGTCACTGACTAAAAACTGTACCGTTTATTTTAAACTTGTATGTGTCTGTCCTGGAGGTAAGATTTAATTAGGTGGACGATTCTTGATGGTATGCCTGCTGAGATGAGTTTGTGTAGTAATCCGAAGTGCCATATGCATGTATGTGTTCTGATACTCCACGGAGAACCACCTTCAGGCTCCTCTCGGAGTCGAGGGTGAAGGTATGGTATTGTACACCTTTATTGTCTAGCTCCTTTGTGAGTCTGCGATAGTCCATTATTGTGGCGGGTTGGGTTTTGATACCATCGTCTAAATTGTTTGCTGTAGTGTATGCTATCTGTAGACTAGTCATACTGGCCCTTAGTTCTGTCCACCTATTCTTTTCTCTTAAGATAATTGGAGGCAATTTCTCTTTAGTGGAGGCAGGAGGGTCAGAGTTGTGTCCGTCTTCCTCCATACCTTCATCTGTGGGTGGTTCTGTCGACTGTGTTTTGCATTTTTTCCGCGGGTTTGTCTCTCCTTAATCCTGGGGGGGGGGGGGATTGGAGACCACCAAAATCCAATCTTTCCTCTGTATTAGCAGTATCCTCGCTTTCCTCATCATCTAACGAGAGATGATGAGGAAAAATTACTAAAAAAGTTTAAAGTGGAATGGCTAGGTTCAAATAGCCTGGCCGTTCCACTTCAAACTTTTTTAGTAATTTTTTGAGTAGGTTTAGCGCCAGACCTTTGTCTAGTGTTTCTATCAGGGCGTCGGTGTCTATATCAATCATAATTACGTCTAGTAGGTTTTGATTCGGGGTTGGTCAATTACTAAAACTGAGAATTAATAGCGAAACCTTACTTTTAACAGTGCGATAGCTACCGTTAAAAGTAAGGTTTCGCTATTAATTTCGAATCCAAACCCTGGACTAAAGAATATATATTAATTTGATAAGTAAATGAAAAAGGCGTTTTATATATTTTTTACATTTTTTTAAAATTTTCAGTAAATTAAATTAAAAATATCAAAATTTTTTAAAATGTTAAAATTACAAATATATTTTATATGAATTTATAAAATCAACATGTATAATATTGATAAATAGGTATAGATTTTGGAAAGTATAAACTGAGTCATGCTCGAAAAAGTGTATTCGAATACTGGTACAAGTATTCGAATATATAAATATATATATATATAGACATCATTTACATCCTTATCCGCGGCAGGATTTGAACCCCCAGCTTGGAGAGGGAATATGCTAACCACTCGTTCAACCAAGCTGACAATCATGCAATCACGGTGCATTCCTAAAGACTTCTAATAAAGCAAAAAACAATTTCAGTGAAATCAGATCTCCTTGTCTCACTCCTATCTCAACCGCGAATTCTTTTCGCCCTGATGTTTCTATTTTATATTGGCTGTTGAGTTCTGATATACAGTTTCTCATAATCTGATATATTTTGCTGATCAGCCAACATCCACATGGATGTTGGTTGATCTTCCTATTTATCCAATCTATAGTAGGTCAACTTGAAGGAACGGAACACTTTATATACGCCAAGCACTGATACAGGAGGGAGCTGATTTTTAGTAGAATGGGTAAAGGCAGCAAGTTTTCGGTGGTGCTTGAAGGTCATGCAGAGATGTTATTTCTTTATGATTCTGGCTACATTTTTTCCTTAAGTGCCTTGGACTTGGGGAATGATGATAGCATTACTAAAATTTTTCTGAAGAGAAGGTCGAGGATTGGGGAATGGTTGATTATTTTTTGATGCTGTGGGAATTGTAGCCTTTAGATATAAAAGGGTGGTGTATATGATTAAGTTATGTTGCAAGAGAGTACTCATTGGAAAGAAGGTTACAGGATCTATTGGTTAGTGTTTTAATGATACCATATTGTTGAGGGGAGGGAGGTAATGAGAAAGTTTGTGAAT